>NC_091235.1:5503715-5528715 GCF_040958095.1 Procambarus clarkii
GTTTAATCAGATGGACGATGTCCATTCTCGACTTCAGTGTTGACAAGGCACCACTCTCCTCTCGGGGCAGGTTGCAGTTGTGTCTGTACAACGTGTCCTTTCTGAGGTCGTTCAGGTGGCGGATCACCTCCCTCAGTCCCACCAAGTTGTAGTTTGGTTGTGGTTTCGTTTTGCCTGGGTAGAGGTACCTGAAAGAGAGGGATAGTTTAGTTTTTGGGGGAGCCCGCTGTAACTTACCTTAGTCGGGGGTTAGGGTGCTCCAGACTTGGTTGATACTGTTTTCCAAGCTGGTGCTTAAGGCCTCATTGGTGTCCTGTCGTATCTTATGTGCTGGTGGGCCTATCACAAAAGTCAGTCCCCTTGCAGAAGTTTCCTCTCGTGCTGGGTTAGGGGAATGTCTGAGACGACAGTTTGCTTTAATCTTTGTGCCCTCTGATGGTCACGTTGTTTCTCCGATCTCCATCTCTACACTCGCTGTCTCGGCCTCCATCTCTACACTCGCTGTCTCGGCCTCCTTCCTGCTGGTTTCTGTTCATGCTGTTAGGTTTGGTTGTTCTTCCATGTTTGGCGCCTGTTGTCTCCACCTGTCTCGGTTGTCGCTCCTGTACCTGTTCCCTCGGAAATAATTCTGGCCACTATTGTTGTTGTAGCAATAGTTAGTTGTTTCCTCTATTGTTACAGCCTTGGTATTGGTTTGGGGAGTTGTCTCTATTGTTATGCTCCCTGTTACTTTGGGATCTGTTTCTGTTCATTCTTGGTGGCTTTCCCCCTCCGTTCCGGTTGTCTGGTCCTCCATTGTTGCGTCTCGAGTCGTCACGCTGTCGCGTTTGTCTCGATGGGCTCCTTCTCCTGGTTGTGCTGGAAGACGAAGCTGTGAGGAGACTGTAGTTCCCTCGAAAAGCACGACAACAAAGGGAGTGCAAGTTCCTTCTGGATAGAGCTTTTTGTGCCAGAGATAGGGGGGAACAGGTTAAGGGTGCTATCCGAGAGCAGGAATTGGTGATATTGTTAACAACGTGAATGATATTATGGCTGGAAATGGGAACAAACTCATTATTTGTATCAGTGCCGGTGGAAATGATGTTGGACAAGTTAGGAGTGAGGAACTTGTATAGAGGTTTAAGACAGCCATAGAATTAGTTAGGAATCTCGATCATATGTGGAATTCTTCCAAGAAAGGGAGTTGGAAATGAATGGTTGTCGAGGGCACTTGGTGTCAATTGCCGACTGGACAAATATTGCAGAACAAATGCAATATCATTCATAGGTAACTTGGAACACTTCTATGGAAGAAGTGACATGTATGCTCGGGATGGGGTGCATCTATCGAGGGCTAGGTTGTTGATGTTGCGAACTCATTGGAACCAGTGGTTAGAGGCATTTGTTTGGGTTTAAACTGTTAGCATATAGTGATATGGGAATTGATATGAAGAAAGGAGGTAATAAAAGAATGTATTTGTGTGATAAACAAATTGGTAAAATGATCAGGGAAAGAGAAAGGCTTCAAAATAGCAATACACTTGGGGTATATTACACGAACAGTAGGAGTCTAAGAAACAAAATTAATGATTAAAATGCTCTTGTCTGCACAGAAAAAATATATTATTGTTATTAGCAAAATATCAAATAAATGGATTTAATCTATTTCAGATTTATTAGACGAGGAGGGGGAGTAGCCATATATGTTAGGGAAAATTTGAAATGTAGTCTCAAAGAGGGAATCCAAACTGGGCCACACACAGAAACTATTTGGATAGAATTAAACGAAAAAGCAAATAATCTTATAATAGGAGTTATATATAGGCCACCAAACTTAGAATGGAAGCAAAGCATCTATGAGGCGAAATATTTAGAGCATCTAGGTCTAACAGTATGTGTGTCATGGGGGACTTTAATTTTAGTGGAATAAACTGGGTGAACAAAACGGGGAATAGTGAAGCAAAAGATTTTCTAGAATTAATTGACGATTGCTTTCTTACGCAGCACATTAAGGAACCAACACGGGAAAATATTTTATATTTAGTGTTGACCAACAGGGAAACACAAATTAATGACATCGAAATAAGGAGTGAGCTAAGGAACAGTGATCACAAAGAAATCAGATTTAGCATAGAATGGAATACATCTGTAGGAGAAAATTCTGTTGGTGCCAGATTTTCGAAAAGCTGATTTTAATAGCCTAAGAAATTTGTTGAGTCAAATAGATAGGAAAGGCTTGGGCATAGGGGTTGGGCCGGTCTTGGAGCGAGACGTGAACACAGTGATGGGTGATGTAAAAAGGGATTTCGATGTGGACTCAAAATATAAGCAGACGAGGAGTCACAATAACGTGGCTGAAATATGTTGACCAAACCACATACTAGAAAGTGAAGGGACGACGACGTTTCGGTCCGTCCTGGACCATTATCAAGTCGATTGTGAGACTTGATAATGGTCCAGGACGGACCGAAACGTCGTCGTCTCTTCACTTTCTAGTGTGTGGTTTGGTCAACACTCAAAATATAACTTACTTAAAAAGTCTAAGCAAAGCACAGGAACGTAGAATACCATACAAATTGAATAGATCGAATACTAATGACCCGAAATGGATAACAAAGGATCTGAAGAACCTTAAAGGTAGAAAGAGAGCGTGGTACAAAGAATTAGGAATGGGGAAGTTAGTTTAGAACAAGAATTCGTACAACTAGTTAGAAATATTAAAAATCAAATAAGGAGGGCAAAAAGAAACTATGAAGTTCGCATAGCAGGGCAAGCAAAGACAAATCCTAAAGGGTTTTTTGTTATATCGAACAAAGATTTGGGAAAGAATAGGTCCATTAAAAACTGAGACAGGTCAGATAACGGATAATGACGAAGAGATGAGTAGTATTTTTAATAAATATTTTATCTCTGTATTCACTTAAGAGGAACTTAACACCATGCCTTCAGCCGAACAAGTCTATGTGGGTGGGAACGAGAACATGTTGATTAGTCTAGCAGTTACCAGGGAGGATGTAATTAAACAAATAGTGAAACTCAAGCCTGTAACCGTTCTCGACATAATGGTTATAAAAAAAGAAGAGGATTTTACTACTAATGTTTGTAGTCAGCACACAAACACTGTTATCATCATACAGCAAAGATGAAAACGTTGGAGGTGAGCGGGGATTGAACTATAGCGTCTTAGAGAATGCAAGACGCGCGCCTTACCTCTGAACCACGACATGCTAATTAAGAACCCTGGGACTCGACTGTGTCGTCTAAGAACCCACTTCAAAACCTCCCCATAACTAATTGATTTTTACATTATCATTATTTTATTTTTATTACACAGAATAATCACACTATCGTGATGCAGGAATGAGAACATCCGTAGGAGCAGTGATGAGGGATCGAACCTCTGTGTTGGGTGTTCCCTGGCCCACGCTCTACACGACTAGATCACGACATGGTCAAAAGGATTGTAACCTGGGTGTACTACTGAACCCTCCAGTATTCCTGAGGCTTCAACTCCAGCTGAACCAGAGTTTCACACACACACTCGCGCCATGCACTCTGACTCCGTCATCTAGGACTTGTTCTACCTCTGACGCTCCTCTTTCACTATAGAGTAATCCCACTAATATGATGTATCAGTATAATCGGGACTCAGCGCCTTGGTGTATCATTATACAATGGATGTATCATCAAACAATGCCTTACTGTATTATCATACAAAATCTATTCATCATCATACAAAATCTGTGTGCATCATACAAAATCTTGACGAATCAGCATACAATGCCTCTGCATTGTTTCTGACAATAATAGAGTAATTAGCACTTCTTAAGTTATAAAACCTTTTACTTATTGAATTCCAGAAATAAACCCGTTCATCTAGCTTTATAAACCATTAACTGCCTCCACCCACTGCTCTCCGGTGTTTAATTTTACTGCCCCACATTAGCATGTAATTTGCATACCAGCTACTTACTGCAGGCTAAGTCAGACACGAGCACTTAACACCTGATCCCGTTTCAAAGGTCACATAATGACCTGAATTCTGCGCTTACTGCAGTCACCGCCCCGCTCCTGTGCGTAGGTAAGTCCGCTACGGGCTCGCCATAGACCGTGCTACTTGGAACTTTTTGTTCCCAGTAGCTGAATCTGTAACAATAACAACTGTGCTTTCAGGAACAAGCACACGCGTGTCCTTGTCCCGGGCCCTCGTTGACGGATCAGCCAGCCAGGCGTTGACGGATCAGCCAGCCAGGCGTTGACAGACCAGCCTGCCAGGCGTTGACGGACCAGCCAGCCAGGCGTTGACGGACCAGCCAGCCAGGCGTTGACGGACCAGCCAGCCAGGCGTTGACGGATCAGCCAGCCAGGCGTTGACGGACCAGCCAGCCAGGCGTTGACGGACCAGCCAGCCAGGCGTTGACGGACCAGCCAGCCAGGCGTTGACGGACCAGCCAGCCAGGCGTTGACGGACCAGCCAGCCAGGCGTTGACGGACCAGCCAGCCAGGCGTTGACGGATCAGCCAGCCAGGCGTTGACGGATCAGCCAGCCAGGCGTTGACGGACCAGCCAGCCAGGCGTTGACGGATCAGCCAGCCAGGCGTTGACGGACCAGCCAGCCAGGCGTTGACGGATCAGCCAGCCAGGCGTTGACGGACCAGCCAGCCAGGCGTTGACGGAACAGCCAGCCAGGCGTTGACGGAACAGCCAGCCAGGCGTTGACGGAACAGCCAGCCAGGCGTTGACGGAACAGCCAGCCAGGCGTTGACGGAACAGCCAGCCAGGCGTTGACGGAACAGCTAGGATTCCTTCTCATATTAACTATACAACCCACAATATCATGGGTAATAGCATTTCATTACTTTGTTACCGGGGAGTCAAACAGAGCCTGAGCGGCCAGTTTCATTCTCTAGCGTC
Organism: Procambarus clarkii; assembly: GCF_040958095.1. NCBI lineage: Eukaryota > Metazoa > Arthropoda > Malacostraca > Decapoda > Cambaridae > Procambarus > Procambarus clarkii. Next base: position 5,508,609 of record NC_091235.1, read on the forward strand.
TCGATGTTGTGATCCAGAGAGGAAATGCCTCCTGTTCTCTGGGCACGGCCCGTGCTCCCTGCTCTGTGGATCTGCAGAATCCTGTATACTTAACTTCTCTAGCCTGTGTGGGTCCTATTCTTTCTTATTAATCCTTTTTAAAGCCTACGGAAGATTGACTGGGAAGTTGACCAGACCACCGCTAGAAGGTGAAGGGACGACGACGTTTCGGTCCGTCCTGGACCATTCTCAAGTCGATTGTGAGACTTGAGAATGGTCCAGGACGGACCGAAACGTGTCTGGTCAACATTCTTCAGCCACGTTATTGTGACTCATCGCCTGCACTGACTGGGAGCCTTGCATTCCCGAGGGTATTGCCTAGTGTCGTTCCCATCTTCCAGGCCTGCGTTCGGGGGTCGGCTGGAAAGAATTACGTAGCGGGGGTATTCCATATGGGTCTCTCTCATCCAGGTCCGTAAATTATTGCATTTCATTCCTAAGAGTTTTCATTGTTGAGGGGATGTAGGCGGAACTCTCCTGGATGTGGGAATTCGGCGCCTTTTTCCCTGAGAAGATCCTGTCCGTTAGCTGTCAAAAGCTTCCTTGCGGAGTTCTGGAATGTAATGTATCCATGATTCTTAAGAAAAATATCCCTATATCTTCCAATGCTCCATCAAGATTTGTCTCTTGGCTTGTAATTCTTTTTATCCTTATTGCCGGAGAATATGGAAGGGATTTCTTCGAGATTCATCTATGTTTACACAGGTTTCCAGAATGAGCTTCGGCGTGGGGTTAAAGGTTAATTTTTGGTCTGGGTGGACGTTGTCTGTCCATCTGGGGAATGTTTGTACCGCCTTGTTCCTCCCGTCATTATACCCAAGATATTATCATCGATGTTCGTGTAATGAATGAGTAGGTCGGGGAAGCAGTTTTTTTTCTGAAATAGTGTTTGCACTTGAAGATTTGTCACACTGCTCTGGGAACACAAACCGTAACTCTCTCTTTTTTCCGCTTGTTACAACTTGTAATAAAGTTGTTACATCTTGGCTTAACGTGTTTATGACGTATTAGAACGTTGTTACAACTTGCTATATTGGTTGTTATAACTGGTTAGGAGGTGTTAAAACTTGTTCGAACGTTGTACCAACGTCGTAGTTTCGGTGTGTTTGGCTGGTGGAAACACTGCCTCCTGGTGCCGCCCTTTTGATGCATCTGTAAGCTCTCCCATTAAGCACACGGAGGGTGTCTTCTAGGATGTGTAGAAGAATTGTGTATTACACTAATTCCTTGCACGAGTCTCTTGAACAAATCCACAAGGGCCGTGCTGAGGGTTCGAACCTCCGTCCGAGAGGATCCCAGACGCTGCCTTAATCGACTGAGCTACGACATGGTAAAAGAATGACGTAGGTTCGAACCCTCGTCACGGCCCTTCTGGATTTGTTCATTTGATGTATCACGCTATTATGATTTCTGTGTGTAATGAGTCTCTTCTTACTCCAGCCTCCCTTAGGCCTAGGCCTATCGAGGGGACCTCGATATAAGCCTAACGTGTGTGTGTGGCTTCCTGTCCAGTATAATAATTCATTGTATAATAATACAATGAATTATTATTATAAATAAGGATACATTTTGATGAGATATGTTAAATTTGAGTCAATTTAGTTAAATTCAGCTTTGGTTGTTTTGAGTAGGTTAAATGTGGATACTTTGAGGTAAATTTTGTTAGATTTAGTTTAATTTAGAATTAATTAGGATGTAGTAGAATACCTTAGGTTAGGATAGGATAACTTTGCTTTGGAAAGGATATAATTGGTAAGGATAGGACACCATGGGTTAGGATAGGTAAAATTTAGCTTGGATAGGAAAAATCTAATAATTTAGAATAGGATAGGTTAAATTTAGATATGATAGGCTAAATTCAGCTTACTGTAGGTTTGGTTAAATTTAGTTAGATTTATCATCTGTTAAGATAAATTATGATGGGATAGGTTACCTAAGGTTGGGATTGGTTAACTTAGGATTCGATCAGATGTCATCGGTTAGGATAGATTAAATTCGATTAAGATAGATAAAATTTTGCTTGTATATAACAAATTTGGTTAAATTTAGATAGGATAAGATAAAATCGGTTTAATTTAAATAAGGTCCAAGAACTAACAGCTCAATCCTGCAGGCAAAAATAATAAATATAGATGCACGCACACACACACATGGCAAACAAAACTAGTAAAAGTTACAGAAAGAAATTTCCTCACACATGTTAGGGTGGAAACACAAGACAATGAGAAGGCCAACTTGCAAGTTTGGGTTTAGTCTTCATACAAAGCGAAAAGGACATTGAGATCATTGAGCGTGAAATGCTAAGGCCGGCAACTGACCATTGTGTGTGTGCTGGTGTATTGGGAAAAGTACTACAGTGGGTGAAGGAGTACCTGTCAGGAAGAAGACAGTCATAGTAAGAGGAGAGAATGGAGAAGATGTAGCAAGAGGAGTACCTCAAGGGTCGGTACTAGTGGGAGAGAGAGAGAGAGAGAAGATTAAGCCACCCAAAAGGTGGCTTGGGCATGAATAGCCCATAAGTGGTGGCCCTTTTGAGCCATTTCTTGTATCAATAGATGATACTGGAGATCTGTGGAGGTGCGACTGCACCCTGCGTGACGGGAGATGTCTCCCGTGGGTACTAGTGGCCCATCCTGTTCCTAATATATGGGACGGGAGACATCTCCCGTCACGCAGGGTGCAGTCGCACCTCCACAGATCTCCAGTATCAGCTCTTGATACTGGTAATGGTTCAAAAGGGCCACCACCTACGGGCTATTCATGCCCGTGCCACCTTTTGGGTGGCTTAATCTTCATCAATCAATCAATCATCCTAATATATGTAATCCATCTAACAGAGGAAATAAGCTCATTCTTATCCATGTTTGCTGACTATGCTAAACTAATGAGGCGAATCAGAACTAAGGTGGATTGCAATACATTACAAGACGAACTAGACAATCTCCAGAGATGGTTTGAGAAATGGTTATTAGACTTTAACCCTGAAAAATGCAAGATTATAAAGATAGGAATTGGAGCAAGAAGACCTCACATAAGTAGAGGATGAAGGGAAGGCAACTTCCAACTTCTGAACAAGAGAGAGACTCAAGAGTGGACATAACTGGGGGTCCAACACCAGAGGCACACACCAGCAGGATAACGAGGGCAGCATACGTCATACTGGCAAACGTCTCGTTATCCTTCACCAACTTGGACAACGGTCCCTTCCGAGCGCTGTGTACATCATCTGTCAGACCTGCTATTGGGTATGCTGCACCAGCATGGAACCCTAACCTGAAGAAGCACAAAACGACACTGGAAAAGGTTAAAAAATAGGCAACAAGGCTCGTTCCTGAGCTATGAAGACTGAAGGAACTGAATCTCACTATACTGGAGAAAAGGAGGAATAGGGCAGACGTGATAACGACATACAAGATACTAAGCGGGATTGAAAAAGTAGATATAGAAAAAGTGTTCAAATTAAGGAACAGTAGAACGAGAGGGCATCATTAGACACTGGAAACACAGATGAGTCACAGATGTCAGAAAAAACTTTCTCTCTAAGAGTCGTAAATACGTGGAAGCGACTAGATGAGGAAGTTGTCAAAGCAACTTCGATACACAATGTAAATATGATATGGGAAAATGAGTGAGAAGTCACTGCATTGAAGTAATGATGGTCGAAAGGCGGGGTCCAAGAGCTAATAGCTCGATTCTTCAGACACAAATAGTAAATACATACACAAAGCAGTGAAGCACCTTTTGTGGAGTATGTGCGAACTTCAAACCAACTAAGCCCTCTGTATATTTTACCTTGTCTATACACGCACACATCCTGGGGATGTATGCATGTGTGTGTGTGTGTGTACTCACCTATATGTGCTTGTGGGGGTTGAACTTTGGCTCTTTGGTCCCGCCTCTCAACTGTCAATCAACAGGTGTACAGGTTCCTGAGCCTACTGGGCTCTATCATATCTACATTTGAAACTGTGTATGGAGTCAGCCTCCACCACATCACTGCCTAATGCATTCCATCCGTTAACTACTCTGACACTGAAAGTTCCTTCTAACGTCCCTGTGGCTTATATGGGTACTCAGTTTCCACCTGTGTCCCCTTGTTCGCGTCCCGCCAGTGTTGAATATGTGTGTGTGTGTGTGTGTGTGTGTGTGTGTGTGTGTGTGTGTGTGTGTGTGTGTGTGTGTGTGTGTGTGTGTGTGTGTGTGTGTGGAAAAATAAGGATTAAGGACTTTCCCGAAACGCTATACGTGCTAGTTGTTGTACACAGAATGTAAGAATTCTTGCATATATAAATAACAAAATAAAAATACAACATTGTGATACCCCTGGTGAAGGTGTGCCTGGCCACCGTACCTCTCCTCCAGCGCCACCGTCACCACCTCCACCGTCCGCTCCACACTGGTCCCTGACCCCAAGGAGAACGTGACGTTACTGCCCTGAGGGGTGTTGAGGCCCACACCAGGGCACCAACCTCCAGTTTTTTTTCTCCTAGTCTTTATAGGATCTTTTCCGGGTATATGGCGTATATATATTATCCAGGTGTGTGTGTGTGTGTGTGTGTGTGTGTGTGTGTGTGTGTGTGTGTGTGTGTGTGTGTGTGTGTGTGTGTGTGTGTATATATGTATATATATATATATATATATATATATATATATATATATATATATATATATATATATATATATATATATATATATATATATATATTTTAGTATATTTTGGTAGCAGTCTTTCCTGTAGACATATATTATTAAATATGACCGAAAAAGTAAGATTAATAATTCTAACACGAATTTTCTCAATCTTTCGTACATTTCTTTTCACTGTTGGAGGTAATTAAAAAATCAATTCTCCAAAATTCATTTTTATTTCTAGTCTGACGCGACACTTGAGCGCGTTTCGTAAAACTTATTACATTTTCAAAGACTTTAGTTAACATATACACAACTGAATAGAACTTACTGAATAGAATAGAACATTTCCGATTTTGTTTATATCTACATTTGAGTGAGGTGGATGGGGTGAGGTGGTATTTAATAAGGTATTAATTTCATCAACACAAGCCAGAACATGAAACAATGGGTATTGAATAGAAGTGATTGTAGAAAGCCTATTGGTCCATATTTCTTGATGCTTCTATATTGGAGCGAAGTCTTGAGGTGGGTAGAATATAGTTGTGCATTAATTGGCTGTTGATTGCTGGTGTTGACTTCTTGATGTGTAATGCCTCGCAAACGTCAAGCCGCCTGCTATCGCTGTATCTATCGATGATTTCTGTGTTGTTTACTAGGATTTCTCTGGCGATGGTTTGGTTGTGGGAAGAGATTATATGTTCCTTAATGGAGCCCTGTTGCTTATGCATCGTTAAACGCCTAGAAAGAGATGTTGTTGTCTTGCCTATATACTGTTTTTTTGGAGCTTACAGTCCCCAAGAGGGCATTTGAAGGCATAGACGACGTTAGACTCTTTTAAAGCGTTCTGTTTTGTATCTGGAGAGTTTCTCATGAGTAGGCTGGCCGTTTTTCTGGTTTTATAGTAAATCGTCAGTTGTATCCTCTGATTTTTGTCTGTAGGGATAACGTTTCTATTAACAATATCTTTCAGGACCCTTTCCTCCGTTTTATGAGCTGTGGAAAAGAAGTTCCTGTAAAATAGTCTAATAGGGGGTACAGGTGTTGTGTTGGTTGTCTCTTCAGAGGTTGCATGGCATTTCACTTTCCTTCTTATGATGTCTTCGACGAAACCATTGGAGAAGCCGTTGTTGACTAGGACCTGCCTTACCCTACAGAGTTCTTCGTCGACTTGCTTCCATTCTGAGCTGTGGCTGAGAGCACGGTCGACATATGCGTTAACAACACTCCTCTTGTACCTATCTGGGCAGTCGCTTTTGGCATTTAGGCACATTCCTATGTTAATTTCCTTAGTGTAGACTGCAGTGTGGAAACCTCCGCTCTTTTCCATGACTGTTACATCTAGAAAGGGCAGCTTCCCATCCTTTTCCATCTCGTAAGTGAAACGCAGCACAGAACTCCGCTCAAATGCCTCCTTCAACTCCTGCAGATGTCTGACATCAGGTACCTGTGTAAAAATGTCGTCAACATACCTGCAGTATATGGCCGGTTTCATGTTCATGTCGACTAAGACTTTTTGCTCGATGGTACCCATGTAGAAGTTTGCAAACAGGACACCTAGGGGAGAACCCATGGCGACCCCATCTACTTGCTTATACATGTGCCCATCCGGGCTCAAGAAGGGTGCCTCTTTAGTACAAGCTTGGAGTAGTTTCCTTAGGATATTTTCTGGTATGTCAAGATGAGTACAGGCTGGATCACGATACACTCTGTCGGCTATCATCCCGATTGTCTCGTCCACTGGTACGTTAGTGAACAGCGATTCTACGTCCAACGAGGCTCTTATTCCTGTGGCCCGTGTGCCCCGCAGTAAGTCAACAAATTCCTTTGGCGACTTCAGGCTGAAGGCGCAAGGGACATAAGGAGTCAGCAGGCCGTTGAGTCGCTTCGCTTGTCTGTACGTGGGTGTGGGTATCTGGCTAATGATTGGCCGAAGTGGGTTTCCAGGCTTGTGTGTCTTGACATTTCCATACGCATATCCAGGTTTATATTCCCCAATAATCTTTGGCAGGTGGAGTCCTGATTTCTTGGCGTTCACAGTTTCGATTAGTCTGTTGACCTTTGCTTTCAATTCGGCTGTAGTGTCCTTCGTTACCCTATGGAATTTAGTTTGGTCAGAGAGTATGAGGTTCATTTTCGCCAGATATTCGTCTTTTTTAAGAATGACGTATATTGGCGACTTGTCACCTCTTCTGACAACTATCTCCTTGTTCTCACGAAGGCTTTTGGCTGCCGCTTTGAGCTCGGGGGACAGTATGGTGCTTCTGTAATTGCCTCGATTCTTTCCTCCTTCCACAATAAGTTCTTCTTGTAAGGTATCTTTGGTAGTGACCTCCTTCTGTGTCTCGAGGTCGAATATGTCGTCGAACAGAATTTCCAACTCCACTTTCCGGGCCATCTCACTCGGTCTGGACATAACGTGACAGTTTATGCCCAGATTTAGGAGAGTGACTTGGTCCTCAGTGAGGTTAATTCCTGCAAGGTTCAGGAAGCCATCTTTTGGTCGTGGAATTGCCATAGGTCCTCCATATAACGTTGTTAGTTTCTTGATAATCCTTGTTTCAGTGCTGAGGTGATGTCGGTCTGTGAGGATGTCGAGGTGTTGTTCAATGCGGGTACGGATACTTTCGTCGATGTTGCTATTTCTCCACTCGTTCGTAGCATGAAGTAGTTGCGTTTTGTTGTCTTTAATTTCATTCTCTGCCTTGTATATCTGATCACGAATCAGATCCTGGCGATATTTTATCGTGAAGGCTTGATTCCTTGCTGCTGGGTCGTGCGTTTTAATATTAGTATATTTTGGTAGCAGTCTTTCCTGTAGACATATATTATTAAATATGACCGAAAAAGTAAGATTAATAATTCTAACACGAATTTTCTCAATCTTTCGTACATTTCTTTTCACTGTTGGAGGTAATTAAAAAATCAATTCTCCAAAATTCATTTTTATTTCTAGTCTGACGCGACACTTGAGCGTGTTTCGTAAAACTTATTACATTTTCAAAGACTTTAGTTAACATATACACAACTGAATAGAACTTACTGAATAGAATAGAACATCTCCGATTTTGTTTATATCTACATTTGAGTGAGGTGGATGGGGTGAGATGGTATTTAATAAGGTATTAATTTCATCAACACAAGCCAGAACATGAAACAATGGGTATTGAATAGAAGTGATTGTAGAAAGCCTATTGGTCCATATTTCTTGATGCTTCTATATTGGAGCGGAGTCTTGAGGTGGGTAGAATATAGTTGTGCATTAATTGGCTGTTGATTGCTGGTGTTGACTTCTTGATGTGTAATGCCTCGCAAACGTCAAGCCGCCTGCTATCGCTTTATCTATCGATGATTTCTGTGTTGTTTACTAGGATTTCTCTGGCGATGGTTTGGTTGTGGGAAGAGATTATATGTTCCTTAATGGAGCCCTGTTGCTTATGCATCGTTAAACGCCTAGAAAGAGATGTTGTTGTCTTGCCTATATACTGGGTTTTTTGGAGCTAACAGTCCCCAAGAGGGCACCCAGTATATAGGCAAGACAACAACATCTCTTTCTAGGCGTTTAACGATGCATAAGCAACAGGGCTCCATTAAGGAACATATAATCTCTTCCCACAACCAAACCATCGCCAGAGAAATCCTAGTAAACAACACAGAAATCATCGATAGATAAAGCGATAGCAGGCGGCTTGACGTTTGCGAGGCATTACACATCAAGAAGTCAACACCAGCAATCAACAGCCAATTAATGCACAACTATATTCTACCCACCTCAAGACTCCGCTCCAATATAGAAGCATCAACAAATATGGACCAATAGGCTTTCTACAATCACTTCTATTCAATACCCATTGTTTCATGTTCTGGCTTGTGTTGATGAAATTAATACCTTATTAAATACCATCTCACCCCATCCACCTCACTCAAATGTAGATATAAACAAAATCGGAGATGTTCTATTCTATTCAGTAAGTTCTATTCAGTTGTGTATATGTTAGCTAAAGTCTTTGAAAATGTAATAAGTTTTACGAAACACGCTCAAGTGTCGCGTCAGACTAGAAATAAAAATGAATTTTGGAGAATTGATTTTTGAATTACCTCCAACAGTGAAAAGAAATGTACGAAAGATTGAGAAAATTCGTGTTAGAATTATTAATCTTACTTTTTCGGTCATATTTAATAATATATATATATATGTCGTACCTAGTAGCCAGAACTCACTTCTCAGCCTACTATGCAAGGCCCGATTTGCCTAATAAGCCAAGTTTTCATGAATTAATGTTTTTTCGTCTACCTAACCTACCTAACCTAACCTAGCTTTTTTTGGCTATCTAACCTAACCTTACCTATATATATAGGTTAGGTTAGGTTAGGTAGGGTTGGTTAGGTTCGGTCATATATCTACGTTAATTTTAACTCCAATAAAAAAAAATTGACCTCATACATAGTGAAAAGGGTAGCTTTATCATTTCATAAGAAAAAAATTATAGTAAATATATTAATTCAGGAAAACTTGGCTTATTAGGCAAATCGGGCCTTGAATAGTAGGCTGAGAAGTGAGTTCTGGCTACTAGGTACGACATATATATATATATATATAGATATATATACACACACACACACACTTGGATAATATATATACGCCATATGACGTACGCCATATACCCGGAAAAGATCCTATAAAGACTAGGAGAAATATATATATATATATATATATATATATATATATATATATATATATATATATATATATATATATATATATAATATTAATAAACCCAATAGTACACAGGCCTCACTTTAAATACTTGAAAGTTCCAAACTTTACTTTTTCATGGTCCAGAGAACGAGAGAGTTTTGAAACACACAGTCGACAGAAATGCGACTTTTTAGCTGCTGTGAGACTGTTGATAGAAGTCCATTGTGTGGACTTGACTAAAAACCGTAGCTGAGTAGGATGAAGCATGACGACTGCCTCTATATGCGGATAATGTGGCAGTTGCCTCAGCGACGGCACAATGCCTCTAATCCCACCACTCTTCTCCACGTGGCAGACGGATGCATCAAAGCAACGTTAATGATGGCAGTAATCAGGCAAGCCGGACAGTTGTTTGCAAACCGTGTGATCTCGGACAAAAGATCTTATACAGCTGCTACGAGAACTAGATTCTTTCACCAGTGTAGCCTGGTACAGATCCTAAAGTGAGCAACACCATTGCTTTGTAAACTTTTGACTCTTGAAGCACAAACCATCCCAGGCTGGGGTCACTACGAGCTCTGGAAAGATTTTTGAAATATCCCGGAATGGTTTTTACTCAATTTCTGGACTGTCATCATCTCTGGGTCAAAGTTTATCTTCTCTTAAATTTTTCTGCTGACTGCGATTCTTAATTTCGTTCTTTTACTGCAAGTCTTATTGGGTCTGCTTAGGTTTGTTCATGTTGCAAATTGCAACTGCAGTACACGCATTACCAAACTGTAGCAGATTATACCATACCTCGAGAAGGTCTGGATGATCCATGCTCTATCATTCATTTTCCTGATTAGATCTTTATATTTTTCCGAAACAAACGGCCTTTGGTGATGTGGGAGCCGTTTTGTGGCGACAACTTCAGTCACCTACAACAAGTTGTCTCTTGAAATAATAAAATTCCTGGAACTGTCACCTCGGGCACCTGAGGCTTCCCACCACTAGGATGTTCCCGGAGCCTGGACAGTCATTGTGTAGATAAGCTCCGTTCTGTTTCCTTACGAGGCTGTACGATATCCCTGTTTCGTTATCTATTTGACAGTAAATATAGAGGTTGCAGTTAGAGTGCAGGCGGTACCAACTCGGTCACCTGCACTCTGGACTCCTGCTCGTGAAAGCAGCACTACGCATCATTCACTCCGGGATTTAAGTGAGTTCAATTTACCATCTGATGACCAAACCACAACTGAGAAGATAGTGAAGCGACGATTTATTTGATTGTTGCCGGCGGAGGCGGGTAGTTTACTGTGCACCCCATACTTGTACTGTGAGCGGTAGCGCAATAAGCATTACAGAGCACGCAAAAGATCTTTATCAGACCTCAACGGAGATTATTACATTAACAATTTCATCTATCCTTCACTCCTTATAATTACAATGTCAGATAGAGAATGTTCTATTTCAAGAGCTATATATTTACAGTAAGTCATTATACATTAAAGGTAGGTCTTATCGCTTATTCATAATTGTTTGAGCAGTGAAGATATTAGTCATAGGAGAGCTGCTATTTATTATTAGTTTTCACATTACATTACTTGTTTCTTAATCTCTCATGTCGTTTATCTACTGGGAGCGAAATATGGATACAGCGCAAGGATTTCAGGTTTATCTTTGGTAATAAGATAGGTTGCCATATCATACAACACGAGTTTAGATTTATCTCTAAATGGCTCAATTTTACTACATTCCAAGATAGTGTTAGTGTGTGTCTTTGTCCACACTACACTTTACTTCATCAAGATCCCTATACAAGCTGAACTCTGCAATTTACCATCTCTTGAGGTTAGACATAATCTCCTACCAGAAATTGTAGCCAATAATTCCCAGTTCGCACTGCAGTTGATTCTACCCTTTCCCCCGCCTCCACCGGGCCGGGGGCGGTGTATATGAGAGGAAAATTAAAATTTCATGTAACCGACTCCACTAGCAAAAATTCACGTTTTGTGTTAGGGCGCCTTGAGGTCACGGGGATGTTAGTTTGATTAACTGTGAAGAGAGATACTTGATTTGTTTATATGTCAACAAACTACGTAATTACTAGCTCATATGTGCTACAACTTTCTTAACTAAATGTATTTTTGGGGTTCAGGAAATGTTAATACAAGCTAGGGAACCCAAACCTTACAGAAAAACCACAATACAGCACATCTGGTGTATCAGTATTTAAAAACATTGTCATGATAATATGTAAAAGAAAGGTTGCAAAAAAAAAAAAACTAATGAAGCATCAAAATACACGGTAATGGCAGGTCAAATTTCCATATATAAATTATCACATATATCCTTGGCAAGAGCACCTGATCAATTTATCCAAGCTGGCATGTAATGACTCACCTCATTACTATCTTAGAGTTTATTTACTGGCAAAGCTGCATTAGGCTTTTGTCCCGTGACGCGGCTTGTGTCAGCGTGACATCATTCTGTCTTTGTCTTAATTCCTTCATAAAAAACTATTTACATTTTATTTAGATTATTATATAATTAGTAATGAAGACCTCAATTATTCCTTTATATATATACATATATAGTTGCCTACTTTCTCTAGCTACAAGATCTGTAGTATAAAGTGTGGACTATTTTGGCTGCCAGAGTCAGGTTACATGTTTATTCCGTCTATGGAAAATAAAACTTCTTCCATCCATACTTTATTCCGTCCATAGAAGCCAGCGTTACACACATGTCTTTCAAGCGCGAGATGAAACGGGGAAAACGAGTTTGTTGTTAATAAAATCGATTTGTTGAGTAGATAGACCTCTCAAAATCATGGCGACGGTGGGAAAATTAAATATATGGGACTTATGGTGGTGATACGGTTGTGAACCGCTTTCTCAAAGGATTAAGCACATGTGTACCACGTTTCCTGATTTTGTTAAAAGAGAATAACCATAACGTTAATTTAAGATTGAATCCGCCACTAATCCACCAATTTCTCAAAAAAAAAAAAAAAATTGTCAGTTTATCATGCTAGGGTTACGAAATTGCGCCTCGCTTTCAAATAATTTTCCTATAACTATCTTCGTAACTTATCTGCTAAGGCCTAACTGGTAGCCAATTCACGTTCCAGGAATCACCTCTTTCAAATGGGAAATGGAATTGTTAAATGTCTAGCAAAATTGCATTATATATTCAGAAAACGGGACCGGTTAAATAGAAAACGGACGAATCATCGACCATCTCAGTCGGATCTGATCTCACTGCAGCTTTTCCTCTCTTATGTTTCTGGAACACCTTAAAGCCATTCAAGCAGCGTCTCCGGGGGTATTGGAGTCGCTTCAGGGCCGATCTGCGGAGGTGTTGATCTATTCTTAGTTTGTTTAGAGCTGGAGAACTAGGTCACTCAACATCACCTGGGAATGTAGGCTTCGTCTATGCTGCATGTTAATGCTAGTAGGTCACTCAACACCACCTGGGAATGTTAGCCTCGTATATGATGCATATTAACACTTAATGAAATTCCACTTTCGTTGTTGTTCTGGTAATGTGTTGGTGTTACAGGATTATTATTATTTAGATGTGTTATGTGATAAGTGTGTTATATCTATACTATAAGGGAGGATTTCTATATTTGTCTCTGTCCAAAGTTGGAGGCCAGATGCTTCGGGCTAGCCTCATCCAAACTAGCAGAGGGAATGGTCTGGGGTACGGGATGAACATAGGCTTATTGGGGGTCGCCAGAAATCAAAACGAAATAGCGTGATATGGTCATATTAAGATCCCCACGACGATTTTTATACTGCTTGCCAAGCACACAGATAAATATTTTTAAAACAAAACATTCAAAAGAACTCGTATGGTAATATACACCCTTATTTACTGACCTCGGGAATATTAAAATAAATGTTCTGCTATCCATACTTTGCCCGTAGTCGCATAAAACACACTCCTTCCGTTCATCTATACATATATCGATGAACGGTTAGATGGATGGATAAGTGAATAGATAGGTGGACAGATAGATGCCTAGATGAATGGATTAATGGACAGATGGATAGATGAGTAAATAGATAACAGATGGATAATTAGGTGGATAGATGAATGGTTAGATTTATAGATTAATGGAAAGACAGATGGATAAATGTTATATATATTATATATATATATATATATATATATATATATATATATATTATATATATATATATTTATATATATTTATATATAATTTATATATATATATATATATATATATATATATATATATATATTTATATATATATTTATATATATTTATATATAATTTATATATATATATATATATATATATATATATATATATATATATATATATATATATATATATTTTTATATATATATGCGAACAAGCCTGAATGGTTCCCAGGACTATATGCAACTGAAAACTCACACCCCAGAAGTGACTCGAACCCATACTGCCAGGAGCACTATGCAACTGGTGTACAAGAGACCTTAACCACTCGACCATCACGACCGGATAAAAGATGATGGTAGCCGAGGCTATTTCCCCATCATCCCCCCCCCCCCCCCCCCCCAGCGCTCTGATGGTAATCTTGGGCATGGTATTCTATAAAATCATCTCATTTTTTGGGGCCACATGAGCAACACAAATGCGAACAAGCCTGAATGGTCCCCAGGCGTATATGCTGTTTCCCCAACAACATTCAGGCTGGTTCGCATTTGTGTTGCTCACGTGGCCCCAAGAAATGAGGTAATTTCGACTTGAGAATGGTTCAGGACTGACCGAAACGTCGTCGTCCCTTCACTTTCTAGTGTGTGGTCTGGTCAACATACTTCAGCCACGTTTATTGAGACTCATCGCCTGTAATGTGTTCCTCATCCCTCAGCACCAAGCGTATCTAGCCTATTTGACAGGAAAAAAAATCAGCATTGTTTGGTGGCTCAGTGAGATAGCCATCGGTTGAATTACATCTTGAGTAACAGTAACTTATGACCCCAGGTAGCCTGGTGGAGCGAGTCTACCAATTGAGTTATTCTGCACATCTGACCAGAGATTAAAATGTCAGAGGAAGGAAATTTATTGGGTAAACGTCAGTGAGTGACTTAAAAGCATACAAGCAGAGGATGAACATCTTATAGAGGTTAGAGGGAGTAAGATGTCGACATTTTGTGACGTGATGTGACGCTGGCGGACATCGTAACGCGTCATTGAATTGCCACAGTCGTCAGGAATGGACGTAGGTCACTGTGTTCTGGGAAAATAGAAGAATACCCTTCTGGATAAAGTGTTTTGAGTGAAGGCTACAATGTACACCTGGTGAGGAAGCTGCCGTGGATACGACTTATGTCATTTCTCAGTGATTATGAAGATATTAGCGACGACCTGAAGCCTAGAGGATGGTCGTGCCTGTGTGGGACTCAAGTCTGTTATATCTTCGAGTGGAGGAGAGTAAGCAGGTATTTCTATATGGAGCCTGCCAGGCGACTTTGTGTGCTCAAGTCAGGAGGAGAGAAGCTGAGAGGCAGTCCTAAAGTGATTTTATTGGGCGGCCGAGAGTAACACCATATTGGAGAGCCAGAGGGTGGGCGCCCTCACATCCCTAATTCTGCGGTTTGTATTGGAGTTAGTGAAAGAACTAGGCATCTGAAGATTAGATGGTGAACTCCAAGTGAGAGCTGAACTGCGAGTGTAGAGCAGAACTTCAAGCTGAGCAGTGGAACTCCATTGATATAGTGGAACTTCTAGTGTAGGGGGAGCTACACGTTTCTTTTGTGAAGGCATTTTTCAGGAGCTTCATTGACATTCGAGTAGGACTTCATTTGCAGCAGACATTGAGGAGGACTGCAGGAGTACCTACCTCATTTTGAGAACCCAGATAGATGTTGTTAGTAGTGGGAACATAGTAGTAAGAGAACAGAGAATCGTGTGGACACACGGAGATGTTTGAGGGAGTGCTTGATTGGGTATTGGCATGAAAGGCGCAGTGTAAGATGAGATTGATCTCTCTCTTTTGGTTGGGGATATATGCATTTTTGCACTAGGTATTAAACCCCAAGCAGTGAGGGGTGGGGGCAGTAGGTTGTGTACCGAGAGTAGAGAAGCAGCCTTATACAGTTTGATATAATATTGGAGTGTTATCGGTTGGTAGCAGCCTAGGAGGCTGCACTGTAATATTATCTTTTTATATATTTTTTTGTATTTGCATGAAATAAATGTTTGTATGTTAACAGCCGATTTTCGCCCTTATCCTGGTGAGGCTTCCTGGACAGAGAGAGAAGGTTGCAAATTGGGTGATAGTGGACAATAACTCACTAAGAGGGATTTAGGAGATCATCCCACAACGAGGAGAGAGTGGGGGAGTCATGGCGGCTCGAGTGGGTGTGAACTCATGAAAACTAAGTCAGTTCGTAGCCGCACCCCGAATAAAGGTGCCGCTGAACCCCCCTCCAAAAACAAACCGATAACGGGGTGATCTCCCAACTAATTGCAAGCACTTCATTGTCCACTGCTGGTCAACTGACGGAAGTGTGGTTACCGTGGTTGGTCATATTTTTATCAGGGAGTGGTTGGGGTCTCTGTTCGTCGGTAAACAAGTATAAATCAGGTTCAATAACCAGTTTCAAAAAACCCCCCAACCCCTGATACTTGCCAGCATCGTCCCCTAGATAAAATAGTTTTCAGGGTTTTGATAACATGATTTACATCATTTGTCTTGTCTTCTGAAAAAGCCAATGTATAATCATTTGCCTAAATGCAAGCCTTAAGTATTAACCTCGGGATGTCATCGAAGTAGATGTTGCACAAAAGTGGTCAAGTCACACTCTATACCTTCCCCAGGGGTATCGCCTTACTATGGCAAAGGGATTCCAGTATGCTATTAATTCCAGTATGACTTCACGTTCTCTACATTATGCCCAACCACTTGGGCTGGACGGTAGAGCGACGGTCTCGCTTTATGCAGGTCGGCGGTCAACCCTCGACCATCCACAAGTGGTTGGGCACCATTCCTTCCCCCCGTCGCATCCCAAATCCTTATCCTTATCAAATGAACAAATCCACAAGGGCCGAGACGAGGATTCGAACTTAGAGGATTTCTTAATCTTATCCTTTCCAAGTGCTATATAGTAGTGATGGCTTGACGTTTTCCCTTGATAATTCCCTCCCTCTCTACTTTGGAAACTTATTAAGTGACACTAGATGACGTACCATTTCACATCCATCACTTTCGCTCTGATGAAATCAATTCCAGTATACTAATAATGCAAAATTCTTGGGATTGAACTTTGACCCCACGCCTCTCTTGGTCTCTTGGTCCATGGCCACTGAAGTAAATTCTTCACAAACCTTACCTTAAGAGGCCTGACAGCTGAGTGGACAGCGTTCGGGATTCGTAGTCCTAAGGTTCCGGGTTCGATCCCCCTACTGAAGGCGGAAACAAATGGGCAGTCTCTCTTTCACCCTGATGAAATATTTTTGTTCACCTAGCAGTAAATAGGTACCTGGGAGTTAGACAGCTGCTACGGGCTGCTTCTTGGGTGTGTGTAACAAAAAGGAGTCCTGGTCGAGGATCGGGCCGCGGGGACGCTAAGCCCCGAAATCATCTCAAGATAACCCCAAGCTACTCAGTTTCGTTTTCTATTTTGGGTTCTCTGGTAGGTTAGGATAAGGGCAGTTTCTTGACGCTGGGAAACCTTAGAGAATAGGCTGCCTAGGAAGCAGATTTGAAAACATTCCGTCATTTCCACTGCATTTTGGTGGTTCTGCTTGTTCACTGACTTCGCCCTAAATACCTCTTGTCGTCTTGATGCTGAGCGACATTCGAGTTGGCTCCTCGGCTCGGTTCGTATTGCTTTCGGTACTTCTCATGATCACTTAAACAACACCATTCATGCTTGTATCATACCTGTATTACTGCCTGTGGTGGTGTGGGGAGCTGGAACCAAGCGTATTGGTGTTTACCTTTGGACAACTTCAGCGACGTGAAGATGGGGTTGGGGGGTCCTGCTGCATGGGTAACAGCTTCTCCATATCAACCTACCCTGGCTTTGTGCCTTGGAGATGACACTCCAGCCTCAACAACCAGAGCGCAGCTCCATAATCTCCCAAGACTGCATGATGCCTATTACTACTGCCTCTATTGTAGGTCTTCCTCATATTTTTGTCTGCAAGGATGACCTATTTAAAGTTCTCATATTACTCATCTGTAATGAGTCGACCCATCGTATTGTGCCTATCTTGCCCCCACCCCCCCCCCCTTCCTTGTAGAGTTTCATTTGTATAATTTTTCAAAGACTTGCTCCGTATCCGTGAACATTTTCCCTGACATTCTCATCTTGCCGCTCTGTTTACAGACGAGTCAGTCATGTGATGCAGGACCTTGCTAACAATCGTTTAGATCTGAAGTATTTTTTGACTGGCTCAGTCTCGCCGAACACACCACCAAACTACAACGTTGCTACAACGTTGGTTTATACAACCTTTTAATAATTGTAACAACCAATATAGATAGTTGTGACAATGGTTTAATAGGGCATTGAAAACGTCTTAATACAGCATAAAAACGTTATAACATGATGTAACCACTTTATTGCAAGTTGTAACAAGGGAATCATAGGGACCGTTATGTTGTGTTTGCATGGATATATATATTCATTTAGATCTGAAGTATTTTTTACTATCTGGCTCGGTAACGAACGTTTATTTGACAGCTGAGAAGCAAAATGTTGAGCCTTCTGTGACACAGAACTACGAGGTCTCCATAGTGGTGGTAGAGTCTCGGGTATCAGGTGGTAGGTATCTAACTACCAGTATCAGGTGGTAGGTATCTAACTACCAGTATCAGGTGGTAGTCCCTTTTTTTCTTTTTTTAAGTATGCACCACTAAGCTTTACTGTACACAGATCGGCTTCTTAAACCTTCGTGTTACCGGTCAATAGCCCTTTTTTTTTTTTTTTTTGGCCTTTGTTTCACATGATTTCTTGAATTATCATAGATATTCTTCTTTCGGTTGGTTGGTTTTCTATAACAGCGATTCTATGGTCTTCTGATCGGCTACAATTCTACACTTATCTCATGGATTGAATTTATAAATTAATTTTAGGATAATACGTATTTTTGTTTATTCCGGCTGTTAATATGGCCTATATCTGAAAAACATTACGATTTTCGTTCTCTAGCGTGTCACACAGCCCCTGCCAGTCTTCCTGATTTTAGACTCCGGTGGTGTGGGGCACAGCACTCTCTCACATCTCACAATCTCAATCTTTGTATTGATGTGTACTGCCTGCGTGACAGTCTGAGAACCAGCAGAGCCCAGAGGACCTCACCTGGGCTCTGCTTGTAAGGTCGACACGCAGTATGCTTTTCTACCGGGTCAAGTGATGATCCTGACAAGTGAGCAGCCAAGTTGATATGATTGTAAGGGCGAAGATGACTCATGCTACCGGGGATTGGTTCACATCTCCCACAAAGCTGAAGTGTTGACATTTTTTTTTATATACAGAAGCTTATTTCGATGTTCAGTCGGGTATAGGTTTGGTTTACCTCCTTGCTGTTAAGTATGATAGCATACGAAAGAGAGAACTGGTTCCCGAGGCTTTGTCCACAGCTGAAATGTCAATTCTAAGTGACTGGATAGATTCGCTGTCAGAGGGTCGTACCTGTGGATAGGTTAGCTGTCAGAGGGTCGTACCTGTGGATAGGTTAGCTTTCAGAGGGTCGTACCTGTGGATAGGTTAGCTGTCAGAGGGTCGTACCTGTGGATAGGTTAGCTTTCAGAGGGTCGTACCTGTGGATAGGTTAGCTGTCAAAGGGTCGTACCTGCGGGGTTTTCAAAGCAGACGCCAATGCCTCCACCTTGGCCAGATTGACCGTCTTTCCTGTGCCGTCTAGAGTATCCTGCGAGCCGTCCAAGGCTACTTGGGACCGATTTAATCAAGGAAGTTCTCGACAGGCGTCACTATGTCAACTTTATTAAGCTATACGTAGCTATGGGCCAGGTCTCCAATGTTTGCTCTGAACCTATCAAGTGATTTCTACTGTTTTGTTTTCCATTATAATAATAGTTGGGCACGATGTTTATAGACTAACACTGCAGTGTGATGAGAGGAACTTGGTCACAATGACCACCTCAAGTGTTCGCCAGACTGATATTGTAACTAGTTTTGGTACAGGTCAGAGTAGCATAGTCTACCCCGTATAGCCTGGCTGTTCTCACGTTTTTTGTTCATGTCTACGACAGCTGTTTCTTGGATATTAGCCAGTAGTGGTTGTTTTGGTATGCATGTGACCGGAGGTTCAATATTTCTGTGGTTATTTACAAGTGTTTGAAGCGCCGTAGTATGTAATTATTGGCGTTCTTGTGTCCCCTGCAGGTCGAGGCGTTCATGAAGTTGTATGTTGAAGAGGCTTCTACCAACCCGTTCTCGCAAATTTAATAAGTCAATATTGACTTATTAAATATGTGCATAGGTGATATACTTAACATAATAGATACCCTTAAAAAGATTCATAGAAAACACCGACCTTACCTAACCTTGTTAGTATCTTAAGATAAGCATCTTCCCGCCAAACACATACCGAAATTACGACGTTGGTACAACGTTCGAACAAGTTTTAACACCACCTAACCAGTTATAACAACCAATATAGCAAGTTGTAACAACGTTCTAATACGTCATAAACACGTTAAGCCAAGATGTAACAACTTCATTACAAGATGTAGCAAGCGGAAAATAGAGACAGTTTCGGTTTGT
>NC_091235.1:5533715-5593138 GCF_040958095.1 Procambarus clarkii
TGATGAATATTACACTAAGAGACACTTGAGAGTCCTGTTTCAAGGTGAAGGTGACAAGGTTGTCACGTCTTGTAAGATATAACTTCGTTTTGTTTAGATGTATTGACCCGATTGTGGCGTACTGGTTAATACATTTACGAGTATAGCGTACACAGGTGTGGGACAGGTGTGGAACGGTATGGGATGGTGTGGAACTGAATGGGATGGTGTTGGAGGCTGGCCTACTTCACTCCATTCCCGTATCATTCCCCAAGCCCCATAGTACCAGTGGTACCAGTACCACCTACTGGTATTCCACCAGTAGGTGGAATACCATTTCAAATCCGATTCTTTTCCCATATATCTGATATTTCTTTACACAGATCTGCCAGTATCTTTAGGCGGTAAGTAGACAGGAGAAGAAGGGAGAGAGAGAGAGGACTCGGTGCACCAACTACCCTGGAGATCAATAGCTCTCTTGGCCGGCTGCTGCGTTGCCATGGTTACCTCAGGGGGAGAGAGGGTGGCGAGGGGGAGACAGAGAGGGTGGGGGGTGGATGCTGGGGGGGGGGAGATCGAAGCACAGGGTGCAGCGAAACCTTATAGAGTGGGGGAAATAGAGTGGGGGAAATAGAGTGGGGGAAATAGAGTGGGGGAAATAGAGTGGGGGAAATAGAGTGGGAGAAATAGAGTGGGGGAAATGTAATATTTGTTTTGGTCTGAGAGAATTGGCAGTGTGGGAGTGCAGGGGTGATGGTGCGTAGGAGAGCGGGAGACGAGGGGAGAGAGAGAGAGACAGACAGAGAGTGTAGAGACGCTCTTGTTAAACGCAATAAATACCTTCACACATTTCGAATTACAAATAAGAGAAAATAAAAACAGAGTAGGAAGTGTGTGTGTGTGTGGTGTGTGTAACACCAGGCGAGTGAACACACACACACACACACACACACACACACACACACACACACACACACACACACACTCTCTTCCTCCTTATTCCTCGCATATTCGACCCAGTACGTAGAGTACTTAGTGATGTACATTGCGTTCATCAAGAGCCCCGTCAATGACTGTACTGGCTTGTCGTCGTTACTGAACGTTGTGTACACTACAGTGTACATCATCTTAAAGCAGCCAGCACGACCAAGGACAATGGGCTCTTGATACGCTCCAACGTACACTCTAAGGACAACATGTAGAGGCCAACTCACCTCTTTAGGTGCCTGAACTGCAACGTAGTCGGAGTGAATCTTGGAGGCTTTGGAGGGCATCTTTGCCACGCGTGTCTTCTTGAAGTCCTCCACTGCCAGCCAGAACTCCACATTCTCCTCACTGAATTCCCTCTGCAGGAAGGCTTTGAAGAGCGCCTGACCATCTGTTAAGATGAAGAAAATTGTAGGGTTAATTCTTGAAGACACACACCAGGTGGGGACAAGAAGTAATATCAAGAATATTTGCAATATTTGGTGCAATACCTCAATGCATTATTTATTATTTGGCACGATCTACACAGTGTCTTGCACACTCTACACAGAGCTAAGCTTAAGACGCTCAAGCGACCTTGCAACTCCAACACTGATTTGTTCCTAGCTGTCACCCACACTATAGACGAGTCGTGGCGCCATCACTGCCACATTCCCGCACGTGTGTGTGTGCGTGTGTGTGCGCGCACGTGCGTGCAGTCTCTCCCAGGTGCGTACCCATGCAAACAATGAAATCACTGCCAAATGCCTCCTTATCCTTGATACGAGCACAGATTCTATTTTATGTAAACATTTAACGGGTATCATTGGTGATGATGGTCTGTGGCCCTCCTCGCGGACCACACCCGTGGCCCAGTCTACCTCAGCGGCCCACACCTGCCTGCGACCCACGCATGCTTCCGTGGCCCCACAGCTGCACCTCCACCCACTGGCACTGCGTCGCTCTAGATAGGTTTGCTTATTATTACTTTATTTTTTTATGTTTACAAGTTCAACGGCGATTTTGTCCCTCCCGAGAGACCCCTGAGAAGGTAGAGGGCGGCTACGACAGCCTTGACGCCCCGACCTTGTGCACCTACGCTTCACTCCCTTCATATTTTGAGCACTAAAAAGGTCCACAAAAATGGCCAGTTCGGCCCCCCACTCACCACGGGACTTGCTATTCTCGCTCCCACCTGCTGCCACAACTGTTGCCAAGGATCTCGGCATCTAAATGAAGTTGATTAGGTCGTTTTAGGAGGTGGTTTCTGAAGCCGCCACACTTCCCTTTGATGGCTATAACACATGTCGTTTATATAGAAAATTTCCGAGAAATCGTCAGCCACTAGTAAGAATTGTTTAGATGTTTGTGTGTCGAGGTGAAGGTGGTCTGTGTGGGTGCTGTAGGGGCTAGAGCATGTCTGGGAAGTGTGTTTAGGAGGGTGGTGGGGGAGAGGGCTTCAACGGGCGTGCCCACAGGAGGGGGGCTTCAACGGGCGTGCCCACAGGAGGGGGGCTTCAACAGGCGTGCCCACAAAAGGGGGGGGGCTTCAACAGGCGTGCCCACAGAAGGGGGGGCTTCAACAGGCGTGCCCACAGAAGAGGGGGGCTTCAACAGGCGTGCCCACAGGAGGGGGCTTCAACAGGCGTGCCCACAGAAGGGGGGCTTCAACAGGCGTGCCCACAGGAGGGGGCTTCAACAGGCGTGCCCACATTCCCTCCCTCAGCTTGGATCTTCACCAACAATCTCAGGACTGATGGAATGTGGGGCAGGTCGTGGAGGCCCGCTTTTATCCCCATCATTCTCTCTCTTGATGTTGACGGCCAAATTCCAAATGTTCACAGATTCGTCTCGTTAAATTCATGCACCCGATTTCTTTTCCCTGCCCTACATCAAAGCCCCACACACACCGCTGACCTCATATGTTTTGAGACACGCCTGCTGCCCTTTCTTGCCTCACGAGGCGGGCCAGACGTGGCCCCCTCCTGCCTCACGAGGCGGGCCAGACGTGGCCCCCTCCTGCCTCACGAGGCGGGCCAGACGTGGCCCCCTCCTGCCTCACGAGGCGGGCCAGACGTGGCCCCCTCCTGCCTCACGAGGCGGGCCAGACGTGGCCCCCTCCTGCCTCACGAGGCGGGCCAGACGTGGCCCTCTCCTGCCTCACGAGGCGGGCCAGACGTGGCCCTCAACGCTCTATACGGTGCCACACCACCACCACACCGTCGGGGGCTGTGTGTACTATGACTCGCCAAATAGGACCAGGAGACTCCCTATCTCGAGAAAGTTGACAGAGCCTAACCACTTTATTTAGTGAAAATGTGTAATAGTGCGGGGTTTTCTCCGCTCCTGGCTACCCATCCCTACACCTGCCTACACCCCTCCTACACCTGCGTACACCCCTCCTACACCTGCATACACCCCCCGACACCTGCCTACACACCCCCACACCTGCCTACACACCCCACACCTGCCTACACACCCCACACCTGCCTACACACCGCACACCTGCCTACACACCCCCCCACACCTGCCTACACCCCCCCCACGCCTGCCTACACCCCCTCCACACCTGCCTACACCCCCTCCACACCTGCCTACACCCCTTCCCACACCTGCCTACACCCCCCACACCTGCCTACACCCCCCCTACACCTGCCTACACACCCCCACACCTGCCTACATACCCCCCCCTACACACCCCCACACCCCCCTACACCTGACCACCGTGCAAGAACATCGAGCAACAGCCATATAAGATGAAGCACTTGTACACAACACTGGTGGAATATACTTACATTTTGAGGCCATGAGGTTGTGGAAGCTGTCAGCCCAGCCCTGCGCCTCCTCGGGCTGCGGCCTGACGCTGACCTGCGCCTCGCCGCGGCGCCGCAGCCATCCTATCCGCAGCCGCATGTCACTCCTGCGGAAGAAAGATACCGGGAGTCAAGCAGGTGTCGCCAAACCCCATCACAGAAGACATATAGTGCCAAAGACAGACAGACGATTGAAAGACGTTGAACACCCCCCCATCCCACAATCGAGATGACGCAGGTTCGAGCCCTTCCAACTACCCCACACCTCCAATCATGAGTGTACCTAACAATACTCAGGGATCTGATTGTAAGACAATTACCTGGGGTACCTTGAGGATGTCCCTCGCTCGAGTGAATACGTCCCGCCGAGCCCCCCCCCCCTCCTCCTCTCCAAGTTCCAGGGCTCGAACCCCCCCATAGGCTTATGTGATCCCGAGGAGCGCCAGCTATAGGCCTAGACGGGCCTATGGAGACGCCCAGTATGGTGGAAAATGACGATATACATAACCGGAATCCGAAGATACGAGAGAAATGTGCATATGAGAGAATAAAGAATGTGGAAGAGACGAGAGAGAGAGAGAGAGGGGGGGGAGAGAGAGAGGGAGAGAGGGAGGGGGGCGTTAAGAGGGTGGAGAGGTTGCCTGGAGGTTCCGGGAGCAGATGAGGTTGGCAGAGGTTCGAGGCATGGCGATGCCGCCCACGCTGGCCTGGTCCACAGCCGGACCTAGACGGCCAGTGGCAAGAGGCGTGTGGCCACCCTGGGCCACCTATACGCCACCCTGGGCCACCTATAGGCCACCCTGGGCCACCTATAGGCCACCCTGGGCCACCTATAGGCCACCCTGGGTCACCTATAGGCCACCCTGGGCCACCTATAGGCCAGCCTGGGCCACCTATAGGCCATCACCCGTGGGCCGGACAGGCGCTAGGGGGCGGTGATGAGTGTTGCAGGGCCGGATGAATCATCCGGCTGGGTGTATGGAGCTGCCAGCGTAACCGATAGTGAGAGGCCTGAGGGAGGATAACAGCTGCGTCTGTCTTATCGCGTTATCTTGGCGCGGTGACGAGGCTGCCTGATGGAGGGGGGGGGGGCAGTAAATAAATAGGGAGCGGGAGGGGAGAGCTGCCCCCCTCCGGAACGCCACAATGATCGGCTCGTCCAAACTGTACGACACGACCCTCCCCCCTACTCAACAGGAAGCCTTACCCTCCCCCCCCCCCATACTCAACAGGAAGGAAGCCGCTACCGGCCACTACACGCGGGTCGACGCTGACCGCGCGTGCACCCATCGGGACCGCAAACGTTCACTACAACGAGACGCTAAAGTGTGCCGCTAAGACGGAGGTGGTGCTATAGTGGCCCCCACATATGTGTGGTGGAGGGGGGGGCAGCTGCAGCTAGTGACGTCATGCCTGCGTCATCACCAACAAAAACCCCCTCCCACCCCCTCTCTACCCCTCCCCCCCCCCCGTTCCGCCCGGCCACGAGGCCACTAACCCCCCCCCCCTCTACTACTGCCTCCTTGAGACACGGGTTAAGTATTAACAATGAAGAGTAAGATGGTGGTGATCATTAAGAAACCTACAAAGAAAGTACTCTTGACATATATTCTCCAACATGTTGAAGTTATTGTTTGTCTTGGAGAGCCTTGCTAGGTGGTGGCAGGGGCCTTGCTAGGTGGTGGCAGGGGCCTTGCTAGGGGGGGGGCAGGGGCCTTGCTAGGGGGGTGGTAGGGGCCTTGCTAGGGGGGTGGTAGGGGCCTTGCTAGGGGGGTGGTAGGGGCCTTGTTAGGGGGGTGGTAGGGGCCTTGCTAGGGGGTGGCAGGGGCCTTGCTAGGTGGTGGGAGGAGCCTTGCTAGGGGTGGCAGGGGCCTTGCTAGGTGGTGGCAGGGGCCTTGCTAGGGGGGTGGTAGGGGCCTTGCTAGGGGGGTGGTAGGAGCCTTGCTAGGTGGTGGCAGGGGCCTTGCTAGGTGGTGGCAGGAGCCTTGCTAGGGGGTGGCAGGGCCTTGCTAGGGGGGTGGCAGGAGCCTCTCTTACGCAGTTCTCAAGAGGATTGCGTCACCCCCCCCCCCTGCGTCAGGTATACGCAATGATGCATCATAGCTGCATCTTCCCTCCCCCCACAGGCAAAGCAACCTGCATATCACCTTAATTAATAATGTCCAGACATCATTAACATCACACTAAAGACAGCAACCATACAAATTCCAGTAATAATATCTCAACAAAATATAACTTCCTGGATGAACTTGCTCAATAACAATATATTCAGCTAAAGCTTTCTAGCGTCAAGCAGAACACATTGTTAGCGGAGGGTAAACACCCTAGACAATGTCAGAGACGCGATTCACCACCACGAGGCCTCAGCTAAAGCTTTTTTTTTAGCGTTGTATAGAAATACAATATTAAATACAATTTATTATTATGCTTAAGGTCCTTGTCTCTCTCCCGGCCCAAGAAACGAGCCCCAAGTCTTGGTGTTGACAACGACGCGGCTCGGGTGCGGCGGCTTGTCAAGCGTATTGAAGGTCACCGGTCACACACCCCCTCAGCAGTGCGGGGAGGGGGTGAAAGGGGTCGGTCTATCACGCTACGAGGTCATAGATTGAAGTCAGGTCAGTTGTAAGTTCTTGTCCTGAGGTTTGTACCACATACGGGCTATTCATGCCCGTGCCACCTCTTGGGTGGCTTAATCTTTAGCAATCTTTGTACCACATTCTGGTCTCAACATCACCCGCAGGTGTGTGTGTGTGTCCCTCCCCTCTCACCTGGCACTGGTAATTCCCAAGACCTCACACTTGGCACCCACTTACACATATGACCACACACACCTGGCACTGGTATGATCCAAGACCACACACTTGCCACATGTGTAAGTGGGCCGCCAACACAATTTGCATTCACTTACACATGTGACAATACAATGTGCACCCTCTCCACATGTGACAACACACTTGGCACCCTCTCCACATGTGACAACACACTTGGCACCACACACATATGGCTCTCACTCGCACTTAACACCACACACCTGTCACTGACTTCCACACACACATATATTCCACATACAACATAGGCTACCATTTTTCAACACCTAGGGCCAGAATTGTTTACCTTTTGCCGTGGGCGAGGGAGTCTGCGATGGCAGAGTTGATAGATCCGAGGACGTTCTTGGTAGCCTTCAGCGACTCCCGACGGAGGTCAGTTGCAATCATGATTGATCCTGCAGGAGACCAGACGAGCTGGCCGCTACTGAAGGAGGTGGGAAGTTGACGGGGGGAAGGGTGAGGTGTCTGGCGTAGTCCTCGAAGGAATGGTTGCACTCTCTGAGACAAAACTAAATATTCACTTGCGTATAAGTGGTCGCCAAAGTGCACTATATGGGTGTTCACTGTTCTATTAAAGTGTTCCTCCAACCACTTTATGTAAGTGCGAACCGGTTAAACAACGGCGGAAAGCTCAGTGGCGAGCTTTTTACACGAGTTAAGGATAAGCTCCGAGCGTGAGAGATGTCGGAGCGAGGTGTTGCTCTTAGGGCGCTGGGAGCTGGTGTGAGGAGCTCAGTGCCCGGGACCTCGCTAAATAACCCAGGACGCGCCGCGATCGCACGCACGCACGCGCACCCCGCGCCCCTCCCCCCCCCTTACCCCCCCCCATCTCCCCCCCCCCCACCCCCCCCCCCCCCCCCCCCCCTCAAGACCCCCTCCTCCAGCACATGATTCCATATCAACTGCTTGGGACTAGTGCAGACATAATAGCCATAATGAAGGTGCTTAAGGACAGTACAAGATGACAGACAGGCGTGTCACGGCGTGTGTCACAGGTCATGACCTTTGACCCCTATGTAAACAAGTGTCGTTGTGTAAAAGCCTCGTTGAAGGAGATCAACTCTTAGTACCAACAACTGTAAAAAATTGTTATATATTTAATCCTCATAGCTTGAAAAGCAGATTGCCAATGATGTAAACTATCTATCTATCTATCTATCTATCTATCAAGACACACGAGCCTGCGGGCAACTTCCAGGATACACAAAGTTGCCTACGAAAAAAAAGTCTACTTTTTTTAAACTTCGAAGAAACGTAAACAAAGAGGATAGACTGTGGTAAAAAAATATATATACACAAGAGAGGCGGATGTTGTTGGACGTGTTTGTCGACGATAATAAGTGATCGACTGGGCCCTCTTCCACCTTTTTTTTTTCTCGTTGCTTAAATGGTCCGCCCTTAACCTATCTCCCTCTTCCATCCCCCATGCACCCATCCCTCCCCTACTCTCTCTCTCTCCGTCATTCTATTCTAATCCTTCTCTATCCTATGTAAAAGTTAGGCTGCGCCAACCCACACCCATCCTTCCCGTCCATACAGAGAGCCGCCTCCTTCCCTTTTTCCTGTCCATACCCAGAGCTCCCCTTTCCATCTCTCCACTCCCAGAGCCCCTCTACCCCTTCCCGTCCACTCCCAGAGCCCCTCTACCCCTTCCCGTCTATCACCAGAGCCCCTCTACCCCTTCCCGTCTATCACCAGAGCCCCTCTACCCCTTCCCGTCTATCCCCTGAGCCCCTCTACCCGTCCACATCGCCGCTGACGGCCACACTATCTGGGAGACACCAGTGTGGCCGCGACGCCCGTGGAGAGAGGACGTTACGCTGCGCGCTGCTCACTAGCTTTGGGACACATTCGCTTGCATACGAGTTTTATAACTTAAATTACCGCACATCTTTCCCAGGAAAGACGAGTGTTTGGCTATTCGTCGTGATGTAGGCGAGACTTCCTTTGCTGCTGGGAACAAGGCTTGTGAAATTTAGAGAGTAGGATGTGTCCCTCTGGCTCCAAGGGATAGCCAAATATTATTAAAAACACTTTCAGAGGCAAAATTTGTTTTTTCTGAGATTGGTTAGGAAATTTTGGGGTCTTATTTGAAGCTTCCTTACCTTGAGGTGGTTTCGGGGCCTTAGCGTCCCCGCGGCCCGGTCGTCGACCAGGCCTCCTGGTTGCTGAACCGGTCAACTAGGCTGTTGGACGCGGCTGCTCTCAGCCTGACGTACGAATCACAGCCTGGTTGATCAGGTATCCTTTGGAGGTGCTTATCTAGTTCTCTTGAACACTGTGAGGGGTCGGCCAGTTATGCCCCTTATGTGTAGTGGAAGCGTGTTGAACAGTCTCGGGCCTCTGATGTTGATAGTTCTCTCTCAGAGTACCTGTTGCACCTCTGCTCTTCAACGGGGGTATTCTGCACATTCATGCACTTATACCCAAAATATTTGCACATATACATATTCATACACACATTTATACACTGCATACAAACTAAAGCACACTCAATGTAAACTCCCTCTCACACTCATTCATTCTTCACTCCCCCCCCCCCCACTCTCCCTCTGTCCCCTCTCACATCTTTCCTTCCTATGTTATTTCCGCTTTCAACTCCCCACCCTTCCCCCATTCCCCTCCCACGCCACCCTTCTCTTCCGGCCTTTCCCACATGCGTAGTGTCAGAGCATAAGTCATATTTCCCCCGCTGGGTACTACGCCGGGATACCAGGAAGGGTTTACTTAACTAGTGGGAAAGCATAAAGTGAGTATAGTTACTGGTCAAGTTTGCCAGTGTAGGCTACATCAGTTCACCTGTGGGAACCGACCTGTGAGATTTATATTTATTTAATTTATATGAATTTATATTTACGTTAATTTATATACTTCGATAGCAATTTGTATAATGATAAGTGGACTGTATTTCTGCAATAATCTCATAATCTCACAAATCGATCCTCTACACATTAGGGGGGGGGGGGGTTATTAAATTAATATATATGCAGCCAATCAAACTACAGTAATAGCTACATACATTGATGAGGTTCCTTATCTTATAGTACAGCAGGCTAGTCCACCAGGTATAACTAGGGTGTAGACACCAAATTATCCTCTTTGAGGTAGCTTCCATATCACCCAGTAACTGGTGCACAAATCTTCCTTCCTCGTCTTGACCTGTCAAAAGTGCGCTAGCTGTGAAGCCAGAATCCTATATATGACAAGTATATCAGAGAAAACACTATACAGTACATGGAACATGAAGACCTGGCTTAATTACCTTTAGTTTGAGGCGATTTCGCGATCTAACCGGGTCACCCTATATCCTGACATTAATGGCCATAAATGAATGATAAACGGGTTTCGGATAGACACTTAACTTGAATTGTAGACATCGTGTTGGAGATGGTACCTTTGGTTTCCATAACACTACGTCCAAGTAAAATTAACAGGAGCCGAATTTGCTCCCGTGTGAGCCTCTGGTCTCAATAACAATGACTGTTTAACTCTCCATACAATTGACGTTACTGGCCGACATTGTCCAGAATGATAGGAGCCGAATTTGCTCCACACGTCTCGGAGGTGACACAACAATGGCTGCCCTCGTTCCCCACTGACCCCTGGCCTACTTTGTCCAGATTTCAGAAAGTGATAGAAGGGTCACATTTACTCTACTTTAATATTGATAATTAAGTTAATTTATATAAGATGTTTTTATGATGGTAAAGTCCAAAGACTAATGTATTTAAGAATAATTCCCACCATAATAGCTGGTGAATTATAATAGTATGTGGTGATGATATCCCGTTTTCTTTAGACGGTAATTCCACTACAAGTTACGTTTTCTATGGGTAACTTGTTGGTAATACAGCAGAAATTATTATCTGTCTGTATGATATATTAAATGGTGTCGGATTTTCCGACATAATTCCCCAGGGGGCTGCTCACGGGTCGAAGTCCTAATTAGAACAGACGAACACCGATACTCCTCCTTCGAATTATTAGATTAATTTGATGTTAGTAGTTAGTAATCACACATTTGTGTGTCTGTTCGTACAGGACGGATGTCCCGTACTAGAGTTGCAGGGGTTAGAAGTCTAATGCGATTTCATTTCCCTGTCAACTCTTGAAAGGCTAATATTCAAGCCTTATTACATATTATTTAACCCAGAAGACTGGATGTGATCAAGTACTACAGTCAAGTATGATTCAGGGACTGCAGTGAGATCAGTGACATTAGATATAACTTGAAGTTTCTTCAGGTAACTGGTCACTGATATATAAACACTGAGGCCCATGGAATACATCTTGATTAAATAATAAATGTATCAAATCAGTCATCAGATTTATTAGGGTTTAATTTAGTTAATTGATTCAGAAGATTGAATAGCTCATCATTAAAGTAAAGTATGGTTCTGAGACTGCAGTGGGTTCAGTGACATTGGTCGCAGTGACTTGTAGCTGTTTAAGCTACTGTTCACTGATTTGCCACTGAGGCCTCATGAACTCATCTCCAGCTTTAAATGATGATACTAACATCAACCTCTGTTACTATAGTCAGCTGTAATCTCCTTAGTATAATGCTACTGGAGAAATATAATCAGCTGACAAATTTAGATCTCTACTGGTATTGTTTATCTGCAGGCATAGGTCTCCTCAGGCTTGATACTGGGCCTGAGAGTAATTT
The DNA here is from genome assembly GCF_040958095.1 of Procambarus clarkii. Classification (NCBI taxonomy): domain Eukaryota; kingdom Metazoa; phylum Arthropoda; class Malacostraca; order Decapoda; family Cambaridae; genus Procambarus; species Procambarus clarkii. The sequence goes on from NC_091235.1 coordinate 5,544,971, forward strand.
ACCTCCTGCAGAGTTTAACATGGTTATACCCTGATATTTAGTAGGGCTACCGATGAATCGATGACAATAGTCTGTCCCTACAAGGAGACCGAAGTCGGTGAGGTGATCAGACTTAATATTATCTGCCAATTTTATTCCTCTATTTCTCAGGAATTTGGCTGTTGCTCTCAGACCTTGAACTTGTAGGTCTACTGGTATTTTGTCCACCACAATGGCTTGTACTCGACAGACGTACCTGCCTAAACGCACTGATGGTTGTACCACCTGGTAGACTTGAGGTCCTGCATCTGTTACAAACCCTGAGATGTTGAATGACATCTGGGCTACAGGCCTTAATTGTAATTCATCTGCCAACCTTTTAGTGATGTATGTTCTTTGGGATCCTTGGTCAAACAACCCACGGGTATGGACCTTGGCCCTCTTATTCAGGATGGTAATTTGGGCAGTAGGCAAAGTCGTATTACCTTTAGACTTTGCCGATTGGACACTCTTTGTTGGTTGCACCTTGCAGTACTGTACTGTGGTGGGAATGCTATCTTCCACCTTGGGGTTTGGAGACGTTGTTTTGGTGTCTCTGCACAATGCTGCATGGTGCTGACCTTTGTTACACCTATTACAAGGGGGTAATTGGGTATCACAATCCTTGATGTTATGTTTCCTGAGGCACCTCGTGCAATGTTGCAAATCTTTGAGTCGCTCAACACGGGCGTCACTATCAGGAAAATTAGAGCAGTGGTACATTGAATGTTTCTCATTGCAGAACAAACATGTTCCATAGCTTCCAGTACCCTTTGGTGTCACGTTCTTGGGTGACACAGTAACTATAGGCTTGGAGGGTCCCACTGCATATACGCCCACACTGCCACTGTTCCACTTTGGTGTTGAATTATATTGTCTAGATTGATTTGGAGTACCTTTGGTACTCTGTGGTTTACTATTATTGGTTTCTGAAGGTTTACTTGGTGGTTTTAATTTGTCATGTGTTCGTAATTGATGAACTACTGACTTTAAACCTTCAGATATTTCATTCATGGATAAGATACTTTTATTGTAATGAGCACTCATTTGTCTCAATATGTCCCTAGGTATTTTCTCCTGGACAATTATTTTCAAGACCCACTCAGCCCCGTTTGTATCTGCTGTCAGGCTGAGGGCATTGATCAATGATTCTACCTCCAGCTTGAAGACTTGGAGTGAATCAGCTGAAGCCTCCGGTGGGGGTAAATGCAACAGCTCATGAACTAAATGTGATGTTCTTACTTCTGGATCAGCATAATTATCCTTGAGGAGTTTTACTGCCAGATCATAGCCGTCATTAGTTAATCTCAGATGGGATACTACTGTTTTAGCCTCACCTGATAATTGGCCTTGCAAATAAGAGAATTTACTACTCTTTGGTAAAGATTGTTTTGAGTCTACAAGGTCAACGAATTTGTTCCAAAATTCGTCCCAATCTTCCTCATCTTTTCCTGAGAAAGTGGGTAAATTAATTGGAGGGAGTCGAGCTTCTGCTTGACTCGTATTAGATGCAACTGTTGTTGTTGTTGCTGTTGCCTTGTTCTGGGCAATTAATTTGACATAAGGCTGTAACGTGGCCTGAGTGTGATCTTCATAATTCGCAAGATCAACCATAATGTCGTCTATTTCTGTTTCTGATAAATTAGTGTTGGCAAGTTCAGCCACATATGTTGCTATTTGACATTTGATTTGCTCAAATTTACCTGCAGCTGCTTGATAATAGCTTTCCAGGTCAGCATAATCAACTGTTGATTGTTGTGACAAATCTTCACATTTCTTGATCTGTCTTGTTAAGTGGCCTTTAAGACCTGCAAGGGTTCTTTTCATTCTCCCTGCATTATCCATACTGGCTCGTTGGTGAAGCCTTGTGGGACTTGTACTTGGGCTGCTCATAATACTGAACAAACACTAATGGTAGCCTAGGGTAAATTCTGCACTCACTAGGCAATAATCCTACCTCTACTAGAGGTTAGCACTTAAAATTAATACACATTATATATATACAATCATACACACTAATGATTTGAGTGATAAACCAGTGTCACTGGAAGTACCTTTAGGTTAGCTCTTCTATATCACCCTAGGATGGTAGAGACACTAATTAATCACTCAAAGGTGTAATGATCATAAGTAAATTATTATATATACAACTCAACTCGAGTTGATAAAAATTACACCCAAAATAGGGTCTGGACCATTCACTATGGTAATAATGGGACTAGGATGAACGATAATAGTTCAACTAGTCAATGGTTTTATCCTACCCTGTTGTGGGTTGGCAATTAGTAAATATTATACTGTGATCACTAGTGCAATATATATGAAATAATTCTCTATTTGGAGAAATAATATACACAATTATTGATAATAGCCTCTTAATTGCCTCTATGAAACTTCTAATATTATCTAGAAGTATTAAATATTATTAGTGACCTCGCGAAATAAACTCCACAAAATTCGTAGATAATCTCTCGCGAAATGTAACACCACGAAATCCGTGAACAATCTCGCGACACAGTCACTAATTTGGCTGGATTCTATATTAGCGCTGTCATTTCACGAAATAACACGCCACCAAATATCTGTGGGTGTGCATGAAACCGCTGACGAAGCTGAACTGGGCTGAGGGAGGCTCCTGAGCTCCCTCGAGGCTACGCTGCCGTCTTGACTGCTGGCTTTGTTTAAATAACACTGTACTAGTATATTTAATGAATCCACTGGTTAACTGGTTCACCCGGTAATAAGATGACCAAATGTGGGTTCATAGGACCGAATATTCCGGTTCCGAAGGTCCAAATAATCCGGTTCGAAGGACCAAATAATGTGGGAACCGACCTGTGAGATTTATATTTATTTAATTTATATGAATTTATATTTACGTTAATTTATATACTTCGATAGCAATTTGTATAATGATAAGTGGACTGTATTTCTGCAATAATCTCATAATCTCACAAATCGATCCTCTACACATTAGGGGGGGGGGTTATTAAATTAATATATATGCAGCCAATCAAACTACAGTAATAGCTACATACATTGATGAGGTTCCTTATCTTATAGTACAGCAGGTTAGTCCACCAGGTATAACTAGGGTGTAGACACCAAATTATCCTCTTTGAGGTAGCTTCCATATCACCCAGTAACTGGTGCACAAATCTTCCTTCCTCGTCTTGACCTGTCAAAAGTGCGCTAGCTGTGAAGCCAGAATCCTATATATGACAAGTATATCAGAGAAAACACTATACAGTACATGGAACATGAAGACCTGGCTTAATTACCTTTAGTTTGAGGCGATTTCGCGATCTAACCGGGTCACCCTATATCCTGACATTAATGGCCATAAATGAATGATAAACGGGTTTCGGATAGACACTTAACTTGAATTGTAGACATCGTGTTGGAGATGGTACCTTTGGTTTCCATAACACTACGTCCAAGTAAAATTAACAGGAGCCGAATTTGCTCCCGTGTGAGCCTCTGGTCTCAATAACAATGACTGTTTAACTCTCCATACAATTGACGTTACTGGCCGACATTGTCCAGAATGATAGGAGCCGAATTTGCTCCACACGTCTCGGAGGTGACACAACAATGGCTGCCCTCGTTCCCCACTGACCCCTGGCCTACTTTGTCCAGATTTCAGAAAGTGATAGAAGGGTCACATTTACTCTACTTTAATATTGATAATTAAGTTAATTTATATAAGATGTTTTTATGATGGTAAAGTCCAAAGACTAATGTATTTAAGAATAATTCCCACCATAATAGCTGGTGAATTATAATAGTATGTGGTGATGATATCCCGTTTTCTTTAGACGGTAATTCCACTACAAGTTACGTTTTCTATGGGTAACTTGTTGGTAATACAGCAGAAATTATTATCTGTCTGTATGATATATTAAATGGTGTCGGATTTTCCGACATCACCTACGTTGTACACCTGACCATCCTGTGGGATGGGAGAGGCTTTAGACAGGTGCCAGGTACCTGGGAGCTAGACAGGTGCCAGGTACCTGGGAGCTAGACAGGTGCCAGGTACCTGGGAGCTAGACAGGTGCCAGGTACCTGGGAGCTAGACAGGTGCCAGGTACCTGGGAGCTAGACAGGTGCCAGGTACCTGGGAGCAAGACAGGTGCCAGGTACCTGGGAGCTAGACAGGTGCCAGGTACCTGGGAGCTAGACAGGTGCCAGGTACCTGTGAGCTAGACAGGTGCCAGGTACCTGGGAGCTAGACAGGTGCCAGGTACCTGGGAGCTAGACAGGTGCCGGGTACCTGGGAGCTAGACAGGTGCCGGGTACCTGGGAGCTAGACAGGTGCCGGGTACCTGGGAGCTAGACAGGTGCCGGGTACCTGGGAGCTAGACAGGTGCCGGGTACCTGGGAGCTAGACAGGTGCCGGGTACCTGGGAGCTAGACAGGTGCCGGGTACCTGGGAGCTAGACAGGTGCCGGGTACCTGGGAGCTAGACAGGTGCCGGGTACCTGGGAGCTAGACAGGTGCCGGGTACCTGGGAGCTAGACAGGTGCCGGGTACCTGGGAGCTAGACAGGTGCCGGGTACCTGGGAGCTAGACAGGTGCCGGGTACCTGGGAGCTAGACAGGTGCCGGGTACCTGGGAGCTAGACAGGTGCCGGGTACCTGGGAGCTAGACAGGTGCCGGGTACCTGGGAGCTAGACAGGTGCCGGGTACCTGGGAGCTAGACAGGTGCCGGGTACCTGGGAGCTAGACAGGTGCCGGGTACCTGGGAGCTAGACAGGTGCCGGGTACCTGGGAGCTAGACAGGTGCCGGGTACCTGGGAGCTAGACAGCTGTTACGGAGCTGCTTCCTGGGTATGTGTAACAAAAAGGTGGCCTGGTCGAGGACCGGGCCGCTAAACCCCGAAATCATCTCAAGATAACCCTTCATATAGTCTTGGGAAAGGGGTATGATGACCAGGTAGCGGTAGCCTAGTATCACATGGCTATGGCTCTTGACACACAGCACAAGAAAGGGATACTGATCTGGAGATGAGAGAGATATTAGCCCAAGTAGGAGCAAGATTCATCTCGCAAAGATAATAGGCCTAAGAGAAATAACAATTGATACTTCGAGTTGGTTGAGTTCACAGGGAAACAATTCCGACATTCTTAAGAGGGTTCTGTCCACCTTCGAATTACAGCAAAATGGGGAATAACTACAACAAAATACGAACCAACAACAGTGTGATGGGAATGAACTACTCAGCCGCATACCCACAAAGGGGAGGATTATTATTTTTTTAATTTTGCCCCGCGAGGCGAGTTTATTGGGCAACGCCACTCATCCTGTCGCCTGAGGCTATCCTGTGTGATATACTGTGATATACCACGTTTCTCTCTCATAGCACGTTAGGTTAATTCAGGACAGGACGAAGTGAATGGAGATCATTTCGGGTCAAATCTTTACCGTGATCAGGCTATCAGTCGTGTCGACCTCATCAATAAAGCCCAGTTGCTCGTTACCACCAGCCAAACCCCCCGTTTATGAATGTAAAACACTTTACACACTACTCACAACTGATGACGTTCGAACACTTCTCGAAAAGTGCTTCGATGACAGCCTCTGTTCAAATCGCATCCCCGTCACCCACGTACTCCAACAGAAGCTAAACACCTAACCTAATCTGCACGTAACTTAAACTATGTCTAACTCTACACAGAACTTTCATGTGTAATAATAATCTATATAAGAAAGTGTCCAAAGTTGGAGGCCAGACGCTTGCGGCTAGCCATACTAAAAATATTTGTAGGCTAAATGGTCTGGGGGGCAGGACAGACATAGGCTGGTCGGGGAATGAGCACAAGTTACACGAGTTAAAGAAAATTTTTAATTATTCACGTACGCCTCCCATCCCCTTCATCCCATCCCCTTCCATCCCATCCCCTCCCATCCCCTCCCATCCCATCCCATCCCCTCCCATCCCCTCCCATCCCATCCCATCCCCTCCCATCCGATTTTTATGAATTAAATTCTGGTCACGTGTGAAATAATGGTTGAGATGCCCAAAGAGTTTTTATCAGAAAAAAACTATTTCTTTAAACAAAGTCATGAGAGATCCTACATCTCCTACATTGCTCAGAGACAAATTATTTAGTGCTGTTAACACCCTTTTGACTGGTGCCGACATACCAACTCACTCCTTTTATGATAATTGGCTGAGAAACAATGCTTACAATCTCATTAAACTTAACATTCCTTTTAAGTGCAATCTACCAGTCTCTGATATTCCTCTTTATCTGTACCCCACCATTCAAGTATCATACACACCTGTCACCAAGAAAGATAATGAGAATCTTGCTCTACTCAAAGCTGTCACTCTTGAAACAATTGCCTCCTCCATAGAGAGTCTAAGATCTCACGAGCACTGTCTCTACACCGACGGCTCAGTCCAGTCTTCTACTGGACGGACTGCAGCGGCATGTAGGTTTTATAGAAATAATATCTGCACAAAGTCTGTCAGTGTCAGGCTAAACAACTGGCTGACCTCCACACAAGCAGAACTAGCAGCATTACATTTAGCAACCAGCACATTAAAAAATATTGGAGGAGGAATAATATTCTGCGATTCAAAGTCTGCTCTTCAAGCAATCGAAAACTTCTCTTGGAAGATCGACAGCAAGAACCTCATACTCCCAATTATAAATGACCTAATTGATGCACAGAGTAAAGGGTCTCGAATCTCCTTTGTATGGATACCTTCACACATAAATATAACCCATCATAATGAGACAGACATTGCAGCCAAATTAGCGTGTAACAAGTTTGAAGTTGAATTAGATCTAGGTATCCCCATCTCTGCTGTCAAAACTGTATTGGTCCAAACATTCAGATCTGATAGGAAAGAACTTACTGACTCCCAACGACCTGAAAGTACTAGTATAAAAAGCTATGATTTGTTCAGATCTGAAACCTACATCTATGGACAGCACAAAACGTCCACTAGACTGTGCGACACAGTGGTTGCAAGGATCAGGTTGGGTTACCGTTACCTGTGGCAGGTGGCTGCAGGGGACGGGTCTCCCAATCCTGAGCACTCCAGTTGCAAACTCTGTGAGCAGGAACTACGGCATGATCTCCCGCACTACATCACTGAATGCCCAGTTATTAGACCTTTCAGACCAGTTGGCATGAGGTACCTGGAGCTTTGCAATTACTTTATTCACTCTCGTATTCTTGAAGATATCCTCACAGTATACCCAAAATTTGCCAGTGCAGGCTATTAAACACATGGCTCTGTATGACTAACCATCCTGCGAGATGGGGACTTGTATTACCACTGCTACCTTATTCAATCTTGTGTTGTTGATATCCTCAAAATGCATCCGGAGTCTGCCAGTGCAGACCGCTTATCACATGCCTCTGTATGACTAACCATCCTGTGTGATGGGGATTTTTTAGCATCACCTAGTTAGCTTTTTTGACAAACTGTACTCCACTTCATATAGTCTAGGGTAGCTGCACTAATGCAGATGTACCTCATATCTTAATAAAAAAAAAAAAAAAAATTCTTTAAACAAAGTAGTTTCATTGCTTCCTAATATTATATTTAATGAAAGGGAAGAGGGGAGGAGGGGGGCGTGGGGCAGGGGGAGGTGGGGAACAGGGGTAGGGGCGAGGGAGAGAACGAGGGAAAGGGGCAAGAAGGGGAAGGGTGGGAGTTCCGAGGATCGAGAGAAGGGCACCCGGGCACCGCCGGATATCCTTCTCTTAAATTATATATGAGAACAAACTTATTTTAATTCATAACTGATGAATGTTTTTTGAGGTGGGAAAGTGGGTGCTGCTTTAACGAGCCTAGCGTGAGAAGAGGAGGTGAAGAGGACGAGCTGCCCATCTCACCGTCTTTCATCTGAGCTAATTATCACGGCAATCTTAAGCGCCTAAAGTCACAAAGACTTCAGTAATATTAACGTGACTGTTCATAATATCAATGTCCATAAGGCCAAAATTGTTCGAGGTCAGATGACTGTGGCTAGTCTCTCTAAACTTTTGTTAGGGGCCCAACTTTTGTCTCGCTTACATATGTTAGGGGCCCAACACCCCCCTGAGGAGGCTGGGCACATGGCCCCTATACTCATCCGTCACGAAGTCTGCGAAGGGAAGGGAAGTATCAAGGGAAAGCGCCAAGCCAAAACACCTGTATAGCACATGGAAGGGATCAGGATAAGGATTTGGGATGGGACGGAGGAAAGGAATGGTGCCCAACCAACTTAAGGACGGTCGGGGATTGAACGCCAACCTGCATGAATCGAGACCGTCGCTCTACCGTCCAGCCCAAGTACTTAGGTGTCTGTGAAGGGGAAGAAAGCTTTATTCCTGCCGTGAAGACCCAAGTCCTCACCTGTATCCATCACGTAGAACTGGCTTGTGGCCCTCATGTGAAATTCAAGAAAATAATGCTCAGTGTTTTGAATAAAATATGGTTGTAGAGAAGAAATTCAAGAGACTACAAACTGCTACAAAAAGACCTATAAAGGCGATGAGTCACAATAACGTGGCTAAAATATGTTGACCAGACCACACACTAGAAGGTGAAGGGACGACGACGTTTTGGCCCGTCCTGGACAATTCTCAAGTCGATTGTGAGAATGGTCAATCGACTTGAGAATGGTCCAGGACGGACCGAAACGTCGTGGTCCCTTCACCTTCTAGTGTGTGGTCTGGTCAACAAGACTTGTAAAGACTTTGATTGGACACATGATTGGCAGAATGTTTCCAAGTCTAGAATATGATAGACAATTTAGAGTTATAAGTTGGACCACTGTAACGCCAATGTTCAAATTGGTAATAGTGAATGCGACGGCTCTTACACCAAGAAAATAATGCATAAAACGAATACTAGGAGTCATAACACTAGGTGGTAGTTATGGGAATCTAATACCAATCATTATTCATCTTTTCCTGCCCTAGTTAGAGCCCTATTTACATCAAGTAGTTCAGCTGTGGCCTCCATACACCAGACTGGACCAATTAAATGTTTAGAATTGATGACAGTTAATCCTGGATATTATAAACCATTCTAATGCTTTAGAAACCTTAATTTAGGTGGTGATGATGATGGGCGAGAAACAAGAATGGGAATGATTAAATAAAAATGGATGAATGGTATAGCAGGAGCTGTGATAATAGAAGGTGCATACATTATTAACGCGAATTAAAACTTGAAACAATGATTGATATATATATATATATATATATATATATATATATATATATATATATATATATATATTATATATATAATCAATCTTGTACTACTCCAAGCTTGTACTGAAGAGGCACCCTTCTTGAGCCCGGATGGGCACATGTATAAGCAAGTAGATGGGGTCGCCATGGGTTCTCCCCTAGGTGTCCTGTTTGCAAACTTCTACATGGGTACCATCGAGCAAAAAGTCTTAGTCGACATGAACTTGAAACCGGCCATATACTGCAGGTATGTTGACGACATTTTTACACAGGTACCTGATGTCAGACATCTGCAGGAGCTGAAGGAGGCATTTGAGCAGAGTTCCGTGCTGCGTTTCACTTACGAGACGGAAAAGGATGGGAAGCTGCCTTTTCTAGATGTAACAGTCATGGAAAAGGGCGGAGGTTTCCACACTGCAGTCTACACTAAGGAAACGAACATAGGAATGTGCCTAAATGCCAAAAGCGACTGCCCAGATAGGTACAAGAGGAGTGTTGTTAACGCATATGTCGACCGTGCTCTCAGCCACAGCTCAGAATGGAAGCAAGTCGACGAAGAACTCTGTAGGGTAAGGCAGGTCCTAGTCAACAACGGCTTCTCCAATGGTTTCGTCGAAGACATCATAAGAAGGAAAGTGAAATGCCATGCAACCTCTGAAGAGACAACCAACACAACACCTGTACCCCCTATTAGACTATTTTACAGGAACTTCTTTTCCACAGCTCATAAAACGGAGGAAAGGGTCCTGAAAGATATTGTTAATAGAAACGTTATCCCTACAGACAAAAATCAGAGGATACAACTGACGATTTACTATAAAACCAGAAAAACGGCCAGCCTACTCATGAGAAACTCTCCAGATACAAAACAGAACGCTTTAAAAGAGACTAACGTCGTCTATGCCTTCAAATGCCCTCTTGGGGACTGTAAGCTCCAAAAAAAACAGTATATAGGCAAGACAACAACATCTCTTTCTAGGCGTTTAACGATGCATAAGCAACAGGGTTCCATTAAGGAACATATAATCTCTTCCCATAACCAAACCATCGCCAGAGAAATCCTAGTAAACAACACAGAAATCATCGATAGATACAGCGATAGCAGGCGGCTTGACGTTTGCGAGGCACTACACATCAAGAAGTCAACACCAGCAATCAACAGCCAATTAATGCACAACTATATTCTACCCACCTCAAGACTCCGCTCCAATATAGAAGCATCAAGAAATATGGACCAATAGGCTTTCTACAAACACTTCTATTCAATACCCATTGTTTCTGTTCTGTCTTGTGTTGATACTTTTAATACCCTATTAATATCCCCTCTTGTTCTGTCTTGTGTTAATGCCACATCACCCCTCCCACCTCACTCAAATGTAGATATAAAATCAGAGATATGTAAGTTCTAATCAGTTGTGTATTTGTGAAGTCTTTGAAAATGTAATAAGTTTTACGAAACGCGCCCGTGTCGCGTCAGACTAGAAATAAAAATGAATTTTGGAGAAGTGATTTTTGATTTACCTCCAACAGTGAAGCGTAATGTACGAAAGATTGAGAAAATTCGTGTTAGAATTATTAATCTTACTTTTTCGGTCATATTTAATAATATATGTCTACAGGAAAGACTGCTACCAAAATATACTAATATATATATATATATATATATATATATATATATATATATATATATATATATATATATATATATATATATAATATTATAATTAAGTTTAAACTCTGGGAATACCTAGGTAAATATTGGCTTGGACACAGAGTTCTTGATTTATGGAACAGAGTATCGGAGTAACACAATTTATATGGAGTCGCTGAATTGCTTGAAGTAAAAGGTAGACCTACCCATGAATGGGTAGGTTTGGGTATAGCAGGAGCTGCCTCATGACCCCTCGAGGCCTATACGAGCTGCCTATAGTTGCCGCCAACCTCGTTCTGACAGTTCCTGCGACGGCGCTGGAACCAATCGTATTGGCGTTTACCTTTCCATTGGAGACTTTCAGGGCCGTGGAGAGGTGGAACCTGTTGCATGGCTAACAGCTTCTTCCTCCGTATCAACCTACTCTGGCTTTGCGCCCTGGAGAGGCCACTCCAGACCGACAACCAGAGAGCAACTCCATAGTCTCCTGAGATTGACGGATGCCCGCTACTCAGTGCAGGCTTTCTAACGTTACCTTCATTCTTAGTTTCTAAAAGTATTAAGCTTTAACTGCTAAATTTTAAGCAGGGCATTTTTCAGCGTTCCTAACAACAAAAATATAAGTTAGAGAAAATTATACTGTGAAAGCGAGCAAAAATTGTTCAATCCCCGACCGTCCACAAGTGGTTGGGCACCATTCCTTCCCTCCGTCCCATCCCAAATCCTTATCCTGACCCCTTCCCAATGGTATATATAGTCGCAATGGCTTGGCGCTTTCCCCTGGCAATTCCCTCCCTTCCATCCACAGTGTTAATATAGATGATTAGATTAGTTTAGCAGTATAAGATGTATTCGAAAGAGGGACTAATCAGGAGAAAGCGCCAAGCCATTACGACTATATAGCACTTGGAAGGGATCAGGATAAGGATTTGGGATGGGAATGGTGCCCAACCACCTGGACGGTCGGGGATTGAACGCCGACCTGCATGAAGGGAGAAACGTCGCTCTATCGTCCAGCCCAAGTGCTTATCTAAGAGACATTGTACATATCTATATAAATAAAAATATAAATGTTCATTTGTTCAAATTCGCTAATCTTCGAAAGTTCTTCACCGATTGCTATGAAATTTTGGCAAAACGTTCCATTCGCATACGAGCGTGTTTTTATATACCTACTATATGCCACACCTGTGACAGGTAAAAACATGTTTTTTTTTTAAATACGGCGCCATCTGTTGTACGTAAAAGCAACACACGCTATACTAAATATGTTAGGATTCCGTTTGAATATTTCTGATTACATTGATAAATTGCAATTTCAGATTTCGATTTATTTTCATTTTGATTGAATTATTTTGTGTGACATTGTGTTGGAATTGAGCTGTGTTGTTTACCATAATATTTATTTTGTGAGTATAATGTATTTTTTATTTTTGCATTGTTTTTCATTTCGTTTTTTTTAACTGTTCTTATTTTCCTGTGATTCAGATCATTTGATGATCCCATTTTTCTGATGGAATCATCAGATCATTTGGGAACACATCAGACGAGGGAGTGGGGAATGGTGGGGAGGACGAGGGGATGGAGTGGGGGAGGGTGGGGAGGACGAGGGGATGGAGTGGGGGATGGTGGGGAGGATGAGGGGACGGGGGAGGGTTGCTGTGGCTCAGCAATGCGTGGCCGGGTACAGCTAGTTTGTAATATAAATCTGGCATTATTTGCCTCAGGAAAATACTATATATGTTAAATACATTGTTTCTGCAAGATTGTCCCCTATTTTGCACCTTCAAGAAAATGCAAGATCAGGGGTTGGTATATGTTGAACTTCCTTGTTTGATAAACTGTTCACTTGAGACAGTTAAGCAAGTCCCAGCTGTGTCTGGGTACAAGTGACAGGACGAACAATCCAGCGGGTTTTCTTCCTATTGGGGAGTGTTGTACATGCTGCTATGGCGGTGTGTTCACTCACAGGATGAGTGGCGCTGCCCAATACTGTCACTATGGCGGTGTGTTCACTCACAGGATGAGTGGCGCTGCCCAATACTGTCACTATGGCGGTGTGTTCACTCACAGGATGAGTGACGCTGCCCAATACTGTCACTATGGCGGTGTGTCCACTCACAGGATGAGTGGCGCTGCCCAATACTGTCACTATGGCGGTGTGTTCACTCACAGGATGAGTGGCGCTGCCCAATACTGTCACTATGGCGGTGTGTCCACTCACAGGATGAGTGGCGCTGCCCAATACTGTCACTATGGCGGTGTGTCCACTCACAGGATGAGTGGCGCTGCCCAATACTGTCACTATGGCGGTGTGTCCACTCACAGGATGAGTGACGCTGCCCAATACTGTCACTATGGCGGTGTGTCCACTCACAAGATGAGTGACGCTGCCCAATACTGTCACTATGGCGGTGTGTCCACTCACAGGATGTGTGGCGCTGCCCAATACTGTCACTATGGCGGTGTGTCCACTCACAAGATGAGTGGCGCTGCCCAATACTGTCACTATGGCGGTGTGTCCACTCACAGGATGAGTGACGCTGCCCAATACTGTCACTATGGCGGTGTGTCCACTCATAGGATGAGTGGCGCTGCCCAATACTGTCACTATGGCGGTATGTCCACTCACAAGATGAGTGACGCTGCCCAATAAACTCGCCCCTCGGTGCAAAATTTAAAATTTACCTTAACTCACTCTTGCGCGTGTTCACTCCAGACTCATCATCTGTGTGGGTGATGAGGGCGAGGCTCGACCTTTCTTAGGGACATGATCCGTGATGAGAAATAATTGATTTTTATCGACGCTTTCACTCATTTTGTGTAGGTAGGTAGAGCTCTGTCCCCCGTCTCTCTCTCTCCTAGACCCCCCCCCCCAACACCTGTTTCTATTACAGCCCCCCCCCCCCTCATCAAAATAACTCCCCCCCCTCACCATAAACCCCTTCCCCTATGTTGCAAGAAAGCATCTTCTTCCCCCTGTGAACGGCGGAGCAACAAACAGGTGTTTTTGTTCGTGTTGCCCAAGCACATCCGCATTTGCGCCGGGACGCTGGTCTTGAGGCAACCAGAGGTAGGTAGGTGTGTGTGTGTGTGTGTGTGTGTGTGTGTGTGTGTGTGTGTGTGTGTGTGTGTGTGTGTGTGAATGCGTGACTGTATAAATGTTCATAAATACGAACGATAATATACCTGTGTGCTGTATATTTTATATATATACAATATATGTATATTGTTCATATGTTGTATATTATGTATATACAATACACATAATACACAACAAGTATTGCGACATAGACGTGTGGTCGGTTCGTGAAGGCTGGGTGGAAGACCCGCTCCGTACAGCCAAACATCTTGGATATAACAAGACATTGTCCTGGACAGGTTTAACTCGTTTGATGTGTTGCTTAACAAGGTCACGGGTTGTTAGTCCGTGAGGTCAACAGCCTGGTTACTGACTAGTCCAGCAACCAGGAGGCCTGGCCTGTTCGGAGACCGGACAGCGGGGTCAATGATCCCCGGAATGTTCAAAAGGGATGTCTATGTGGGTGTCTGGGCCTCGTTACGGGCTATTCATGATGATTGCTCTTCATCAATCAATCAATCTGTGTCTCTGTGTCAATTCCTGAGCCTACTGGGCTCTATCATATCTACACTTGAAACTGTGTATGGAGTCAGCCTCCCCCACATCACTGCCTAATGCATTCCACCTGATAACTGCTGACAGTGAAAAAATCTCCTTCTAACGTCTTGTTGGCTCATTTGGGAACTCAGTTTCCACCTATCTATCAGCAACGATCAATTCACACCTACACTAAGATCCAGACGGAAGGTTTAAAGCTGTTCTGAAGCTTAGTAGTGTGAGGTATTTACCTGCAGGCGGTCTAAGACAAGGAGGAGGGGGGGTTCTGGGGGCCGCCTCGGAGACCTGGTCAAGCACCCGTTCCCTGTACCCTTTGCCTGAGCTAAACACTGCCATTGTTGTCGTTTGGTCGCGGAGTGACGAGGTCAAGTTCTGCGTCTGTGTCCCCCCCCCCACATTCCTCCACCTTTCCTTGACTGTGTTCCTCAAGTCCCCGCTATGGATAAGTGTGTACTCACTCACCTATTTGTGCTTGCAGGATCGAGCATTGACTCTTGGATCCCGCCTTTCCAGCTATCGGTTGTTTACAGCAATGACTCCTGTCCCATTTCCCTATCATACCTAGTTTTAAAAGTATGAATAGTATTTGCTTCCACAACCTGTTCCCCAAGTGCATTCCATTTTGTGTGTGTGTGTGTGTGTGCGTGTGTGTGTGCGTGTGCGTGTGTGTGCGTGTGCGTGTGTGTGTGCGTGTGCGTGTGTGTGTGCGTGTGCGTGTGTGTGTGCGTGTGCGTGTGTGTGTGCGTGTGTGTGTGTGTGTGCGTGTGTGTGTGTGTGTGTGTGTGTGTGTGTGTGTGTGTGTGTGTGTGTGTGTGTGTGTGTGTTCGGTGTGCAGGCCTCATCATTCTCATCACCCTGGGGATACTTCATCCTGAAGAAGCATCAACACGTCAGAGCTTGTGACAACAGTGAAGGGAATGGTGTTGCCTTGTGTCTTGACACACACTGCTGCCATGTAGTGTGTGGGGGGAGATGTAGTGTGTGGGGGGAGGGAGACGTAGCGTGTGGGGGAAGGGGGGGGGGAGAAGAGTACCGTGAGGGAAAAGTACACATTGTTCAGCCTGTGAGTGCTGGATGAGTGGAACAATCCACAAAGCAGCACCATTGAAGGTACTATTTTCAAAAGTTTTCGGAATAATTTAGACAGTTAAGGTATAGAACTATTTGAGCCTAAATGACAATTACCTATTGCAAATGTTCCCTCCTGCAATGTTCCTCACTGCAATAGACCTCTGCAATGTTCTATTATCTTATCTTCAATTCTAAACAAATTACATATACAAGTGGAATATGGTATTTTTTTCTTGCATTGCAGATAATATTGCCAGAATTACAGTCACTATGTTAATCAGAAATCATTTCACGTGTATTAAGCCCCCAAACTATCCAGACATAATTGGAAACTTCTCAGATGCAAGACCAATGCGTGGGATCAGATCCTCCGCCTTTTCAACACAAAGGCATTGGCCGTGTTGCAACGTAGCCCTAACCTTGGCTGGGAAACCCGGGCGGCTCCCAGCACCTCCCAGCACCCCCAGCACCACCAAATGCTGGGTGGTGGTGAAGGAACAACAGCAGCAGGAGGAAGAGAGGAGAGTTGCTGAGCACAGCGCTGTGATATCCTCCCAGCGAGCCATACGCCATCAGGAGATGCCCATCAGTGGTCCTGTGAAGAATACCCGGAAGGTGGGTCACATTCCAAGGGGTACAAGCGCCCTGGGACGATGTCTGGGTTGGCTGGAAGGCCTGAGACTGTTGGACTGGGCACCGTCAATGCTTCCATCTTATTTATTTATCGCCAGGGGTTACTTGCCGCGGCAGACGCGTTCCTTGCCACGGCTACAGCGTCCACGGCAGACGCGTTCCTTGCCACGGCTACAGCGTCCACGGCAGACGCGTTCCTTGCCACGGCTACAGCGTCCGCGGCAGACGCGTTCCTTGCCACGGCTACAGCGTCCACGGCAGACGCGTTCATTAATACGTCTCCAGGGCAAGAGTGACTCTTCACATCCCAGAGCACATTGACTTCGCCAAACTGGAAACTCAGGAACGGTGTGGCTGGATACCCACCTTAACCCTCTTGTAAAACACACACACACACACACACACACACACACACACACACACACACACACACACACACACACACACACACACACACGCACACACACACACCAAAACAAACTATTCCTTCACCTTGAATATTTTTCCGTCAATGGTAAGCGACCACGTGACGCTGGAAATGGCAAAACTTTTTGTTAAATATTCCCATTATTAGACTAATAATGAATGATAATTTAGACTTTTACGAGTGTTTAGCTCGTTACTTAAGAGCAGAGAGCTCCAATTAAGCTACCAATTTTCCCCCATACCTGACCTGGGATCAAGTTCTTCAGCGGTGTTCATGTTCACTTTCTTCACCTATTTCTGTTCCCCCTGAATACAGATGAATGTTCTCTTTGTTCTTCGATTATCGTATATTTCTTCCCCACGACCACACCATCACGACCTATTGGTCTCCTTATTCACGACCAGACTGTCGGTACTAACTTTTCTGGATAAAAATGTTGTGGTACAAACTTTCCAGGATACAACTGTTGTATCCTGGAAAGTTTGTACCACAACACGTGGTACAACCTTTCCAGAATTGCGTTGTAATACCAGCTTCCCGGGATACTAAACATTTACCTAAACACTTCTCAATAAATTCACTAAACAGCATTTTTGAGATAAAACAGGGTAATACAGGGGGTAATACAGGTATAATACAGGGTAATACAGGTGTAATACAGGGGGTAATACCGGGTAATACAGGTATAATACAGGTATAATACAGGTGTAATACAGGTGTAATACAGGTATAATACAGGTATAATACATACCCCTTACATATTTTTGAACCCTTGATTAATGGTTATCGCTAATGGTTGCCAGACTTTGACCCGACCATTGTTAACATTCCCTCTCGTTAATAGGGAGGAGGGAGGGATGATTTAATTAATATTTAGCAGCTACGATGAGGCAGCGTTAGTATAGCTTGCGTCAGGAGACTCTCCCATGGTAATGGATGGTCTCCCATGGTAATGGATGGTCTCCCATGGTAATGGATGGTCTCCCATGGTAATGGATGGTCTCCCATGGTAATGAATGGTCTCCCATGGTAATGAATGGTCTCCCGTGGCAATGGATGGTCTCCCAAGGTAATGGATGGTCTCCCATGGTAATGAATGGTCTCCCATGGTAATGAATGGTCTCCCATGGCGGTGAATGATTCCATGGAGACCTGAGCATTTCCTGAGAAGTTGTAAGGAGAACATTTATATTACTGACGTCGACTCCTGTTTGTGAATAGTTCCTGGTGTTCTTGGTGAACAGTCTGGCCCATTCTTGGTGAACAGTGTGGTCCTATACAGCCTAACAAGTACCTGGTGAACAGCTCAATCTGGTGAATACGTTCACCCACTCCAGTAGAACACGTTCACCAATATTTGGTGAACACAACCAAACCTCAGAGTTTGAATGGTGATGACAAGTGCACCAAGAGCTCTCACAGGTATGTCCACGTGGAAGGTCCTCAAGCACCAGCCGGTTGAGAGAAGTGGAAGAACCAGCCATACTTAGACCTGGTGATCACCCAGACTGTGGTGGATGGTATCTGGCATGAAGAAGCTGGATTGCTGGATACAGGGTTCGACTACAGATGCAAGAGCTGTAGGATTGTTGTTGTTGTTATAGATTCAGCTACTCGGAACAACTTCCAAGTAGCACGGGCTATGGTGAACCCGTAGCGGACTTAACTGGCACAGGAGCGGTGCCAAAGCTGCTAGAGAGAGGGCCGGATACATATAGCTGAGGCAGGCCTGTAGCCCCCCCCTTGCGGGCTATTCATGCCAGTGCCACCTCTTGGGTGGCTTAATCTTTATCAATCAATCAGTCTGTAGTCGCTATAGGAGGTGAGACTACAGAAGGCTGAGGTAGCTACTCCATTGTACACAATGAGAGAAAGTGAGCTACAGGGGTGTACATATACACCTGTGGCTCACTATACGTACACCTGTATACATGCACCAGGGGTGTATGTATACACCCAGAACGAGTATGTAAGGCAGCATTAAGGTGGGCAGAAATGAGTACCTTCGAGTCAGAAGGGAAGCTCGGAGGCAGCGTGGAAACAACATAGCAGCTAAAGCCAAGGATCAACACGGCTTTTACACAGAATATATGAGAATAATGTCAGCGCTAAACGTCCAGTTTACTATACTAATAATTTCTAGAATCCGAGAAAGCGTCGAAGAAATTTGTGAGGAAAATCAGAGTTCTTGAAGATGGAACGGGAGGGTGGGAGGGGGTAGAAGTGACGATGGAAGGGTAATAATCATAATGGAGGATATTATAAAAGGGATGGAATAACCAGGGGAAATCACCAAGCCATTATAACTATATAGCACTTGGAGGGGGTCAGGATAATGATTTGGGATGGGACGGGGGAAAGAATGGTGCCCAACCACTTGGACGGTCGGGGATTGAACACCGACCAGTTTCACTGACACACAATACTTTTAAAATAATGAAAAAGAAGATGGGCATACGAACGCGCAATGCAACAGTTGCAGACAACTTTGTAATTGAGACACACCATGGTGTTAATATGGGTAAGACATGCCACAAGAACCTGAGTTAGCTCTAAGACAGGGTCACTCAGACATTGCAGGAAAGACGGATGGGTGAATTGCATCTTCCCAGCTTGCTAAAACGTCCTTGACAGTGTCCTGAAGGAAAACGACAATTCACTCACACCTGGAGCACACCGCAACCCACACCTGGAGCACACCACAACCCACACCTGGAGCACACCACAACCCACACCTGGAGCACACCACAACCCACACCTGGAGCACACCACAACCCACACCTGGAGCACACCACAACCCACACCTGGAGCACACCACAACCCACACCTGGAGCACACCACAACCCACACCTGGAGCACACCACAACCCACACCTGGGGGCACACCACAACCCACACCTGGGGGCACACCACAACCCACACCTGGGGGCACACCACAACCCACACCTGGAGCACACCACAACCCACAACTGGAGCACACCACAACCCACACCTGGGGGCACACCACAACCCACACCTGGGGGCACACCACAACCCACACCTGGGGGATGTGGGGTGAGACAACAATACTAATTTCTGAATAAACAGGTCAGAGATCTTTATTTCTCATACTCATTAACGACCACGCACTTCACCACACAACACGCACTTCACCACACTCCACACCATCTCTCTAAGAGCAGAAATAGTCCCCGGCACCGGCATGGAACCCACGCCACAAACACGACATGAAATCCATAGGTGTGTTTGTCCCAAAACTAGTACTAAAAATAAGAGAACTTGGCAGGGAGGAGATAAGACAACAGAGCCATACATTCCTTTTTGAATAAGAGAAGAAACCAGTATGTCTTGATCAGACGTGATCAGTTTGACGTCACAGGAGTAGGACATGCATTAAGAACATTGTTCCCGTCCCTTCATAGGTGGAGGCACGCACCCACAGGAGGGTGGAGGCACGCACCCACAGGAGGGTGGAGGCACGCACCCACAGGAGGGTGGAGGCACGCACCCACAGGAGGGTGGAGGCACGCACCCACAGGAGGGTGGAGGCACGCACCCACAGGAGGGTGGAGGCACGCACCCACAGGAGGGTGGAGGCACGCACCCACAGGAGGGTGGAGGCACGCACCCACAGGAGGGTGGAGGCACGCACCCACAGGAGGGTGGAGGCACTGCCCTACCTCTCTCCACTGGCTGCTCACATCTCTCGTTCCAGCATTTCCGTTCTCCAGCCCCGCCACCTGGAGGTCACAGACACCCGCAGACAGCAAAACCAGCGAACATTTCCGACCTTCAAGCGGAGTACCGACCGCCCTCGGCGGATTTCCGACCAATAGACAGTCCCCCGACCTACAGGCGGAGTCCCGATATCCAATCTCCCCCTCTGAAAGCACCCGAGACCTACCGGGTGAAGCGGTTGACGTCACGAGTCAGCACCTCGATCTGCAAATCACTCCATGACGTCCTCGAGTCCCTGTAACCGGTTTCTCTTCTCGCGCTCACCGTTTTCTTTTTATCTAAGGCGTTCAGGTATATAACACAGCTGCCTCTCGGTTTCTGATCAGGATATCTGGCCGCCTGTGGCTGATATATATATGTTATCTTAGCTCCCAAGTGGTCAAAAATCTGGGGAATATAATCCGAACTATTCATCCTAGTAAACTATTGTGGTCTAATTGTATTAACCGGAAGTGTGATAGCAATTTTGATCGGTTTATTGCTGTGTCGCTTTATCGCGGAAGTGTATATATATATATGTGTATATATCGCCACGAAGCCGTATTTCTCATATTGCTTTCCGGTGCCGAGAGCTGGATATCACCGGTAGACCGGTCCGGTCCCTGGTAGAATGTCATCAGCATGATATCACAATATATCAATATAATTATCGCGAAAGATGACGCTCCTTCGAGCGCAAGCTAGTGTGAGCTGGTCTTGTCGCTTCTCTGTCCGGGATGGGCTTGTGTGAATGGCTTCCTCGTTATCTCTCTCTCTCATTTCTCCGTCTCTTCTTGTGCTTCTGTCTCTGCCTCTCTCTCTCTCTGTCTGCTCTCTCTGTCTGCTCTCTCTGTCTGCTCTCTCTCTCTCTCTCTCTCTCTCTCTCTCTCTCTCTCTCTCTCTCTCTCTCTCTCTCTCTCTCTCTCTCTCTCTCTCTCTCTCTCTTTCTTCTACGTCTTTATCTGTCCTGTTGCTGCCTCGCAATATGACAATATTTTTGTCTCTCCTACTGTCTTTGTGGTTGTCGTATTCTATGTATTCACACACACACACACACGCACACGCACACACACGCACACACACGCACGCACTCACACGCACAGGCACGCAAGCGCACACACAGACACACACCGCCGTCAGCGTGCTCTTCCTGTGACTATATATAACCGATAACACACCAAGCTTTGGTTATGAAAGAGGGCAGTGCACTGAAGGCGGTGAATAACAATTAAGCTTGAACTATGTATTCTTCGTCGGCTTCTCTTCAGTCGCTTGTGTCTTGTTCTTGATGCATGTTTGGTTCCTCTTTTCTCTTCAGCAATTTCTTATGTTACACATATGGAAATACTGTTGAAATAAAGAAAGGAAAGAGTGAGAGAGAAAGAGAGAGAGGATGAGAATGAGAGAGAGAGAGAGAGAGAGAGAGAGAGAGAGAGAGAATGAGAGAGAGAGAGAGGGAGGGAGAGAGAGAGGTCTTTGCACTCACATAATTCTTCCCTATTGCAATGAGATAGACAATTGTTGCTATGCTTTCTAATTTATTCATGTATTTCCAGGACCCTTCCCCCAAGGTCTTGCAGCCTAACACGTTACAATTCCTTCACTATAGATCGTTGGACCCTCAGTTCAATTTCTTTCTTTATTATGCACCCCATACCCATCCCATGTGGGGTGGAGAAAAGGGTTACAGAGGCACATAATGGGTTCAGGAACTGAACCCCAGAGTTCGTTTAGCTCACCAAGTGACAATCTTTTGAAGCTATTTACACAATTGTTAGTGTTACATACGTATGTATAACTACATATACATATATATAGTCATTTACACAAATACATATATCAATAATCTATTTATATCGCGTGATTCAACAAGAGGCTGACAAGTCACTATACAAGGCACTTTACATCAATGGTGAGTCACACAGTTACTAGTCTTGCTCCACACCCACCCAACTGGGCGGCAGCTTTACAGTCATGTGCTCCACACCCACCCAACTGGGCGGCAGCTTTACAGTCATGTGCTCCACACCCACTCTACTGGGCGGCAGCTTTACAGTCACGTTCATGCATTATCTACAGTAAGCAAACTTTGGATACTTCGCTAAGATTCTCGGCAGTTCATCATTTATGAATGAAGTACTTGCACATTTCTTGGACACCATTGAAACCGTTGATCCCTGGCGCCGCGCTGTTTGAAACTCGCGCGCTTTTTAACCACCCTACAAAACGAAAATTCAAAATCAACCTGCCAAACCGACCTCATTCCATCTCACTCTCATTCAGAAGGAAACACCTCGTGAGTCATAGATGCCGAAGCAATCAACAAAGGACCACAGAGGGATTAGAAAGACAGTGTACAGGATCCACAGTTACCATAACGGCGTCCAACACCATCACTGAGGATCCGCTATTGCCGATCAGCCTCCTAAAACTTTTGGATAATTTTGTATTG
The DNA here is from genome assembly GCF_040958095.1 of Procambarus clarkii. Taxonomy (NCBI): domain Eukaryota; kingdom Metazoa; phylum Arthropoda; class Malacostraca; order Decapoda; family Cambaridae; genus Procambarus; species Procambarus clarkii. The sequence continues at coordinate 5,567,787 of NC_091235.1, forward strand.
TGAGTGTGTTTACTACCTCATCTTCCTGGCCTCACTCCTCATGCTCCTACCTCAACCCCCGCCCCCCTCTCCCACCTGGTAATTCTTATGAACGTTATTCTTAGTTAAAAGAGAGAGAGAGAGAGAGAGAGAGAGAGAGAGAGAGAGAGAGAGAGAGAGAGAGAGAGAGATTCAGAAAAAGTGAAAGAAAAGAGAGCCCCTGGGGAGAGGCCAGTGAAAGCAGCAACTCAAGAAGGTCAGAGTGGGAAACTGTTATTGTGCACTCTTGCTTGCTCGAGCTGGTTTGTGCTCTCTCTCTCTCTCTCTCTCTCTCTCTCTCTCTCTCTCTCTCTCTCTCTCTAGGAGGAGAGCTGACAGAAGCAACAAAATTTCAAGGCAGATCAGGAACTGTAATCATTTCGATCAGTCTGTTGCTGGAAGGGAGGAAACCGAGCGTCATCTTCCGGCCCCCCCCCCTCACCCCCCCCCCTCACCCCCCCCCCACCGTATGCGTGCATGTGAAGCAGGCGGAATACTGACTGGACAGCGGTCATCACCTGCCGGTCAATAGACCAACTTGTGGTCAACCTAGTATCCTTACTTGTCTTTTCAAATATTCTCGATCTTTGTTATTACAATGTTTCACACAAGCACAAATATAGTCGTACGGGGGAGTCACACAAGCACACACCCATACCCAGCGCCATGTTTTAACAGGAAAGCTACCAGACAGCTGGAAAACAGCTAACGCAATACCAAGAAGATTCAAGAAAAGGGATAGGCAGTAATCACAAAAGACCAGTGAAGCACAGAGAGAACGACTTGAATTCTCCGAAGGGAAGTCGTCAATGTTAGAGTACTGAATTGGAGGGGAAACCTCCCTAAAATCGGATAGAGACGAGGCCCTGGAGGACGATGTTACACTCAACTTGTCTACAGAAACAGTTATAAGACGAATGTCATCTGCTGCATATGAGAGGTTTGCCAACATAAGAACTGCCTTTAGGAATCTGCAGTTACAGTATATAACATATTTAGTGCCTTGTACAGTATAGACCATATTTAGTGCCTTGTACAGTATAGACCATATTTAGTGCCTTGTACAGTATAGACCATATTTAGTGCCTTGTACAGTATAGACCATATTTAGTGCCTTGTACAGTATAGACCATATTTAGTGCCTTGTACAGTATAGACCATATTTAGTACCATATACAGTATAGACCATATTTAGTACCATGTACAGTATAGACCATATTTAGTACCTTGTATAGTATAGACCATATTTAGTGCCTTGTACAGCATACAACATATACCTGAGTGTGTAACACCGGCGCATCCTCATATTCTTGAACACTAAAGGAAGCACGAGACGTCTTAGAGGTTCGCCACTAGACTAGTAACAGAGCTGAAAGGTGTGAATTATGAGGAAAGGAATTAACATTCTCATAACTGGAATCCAAAAAATAAAAATCTAAAACATGGTTATAAGACACGCACAATTCTCACCGGAATTAACTGGGCAGACACGACAAATAATTAGGCGGTGGTCTACGAACAAGGAAACAGATTGAAACCACACACCACACAACCCGAACAACACACATACACACAGAAATCACAATAACGTGATATTTCAAATGAACAAATCCACAAGACCCGTGATGAGGATTCGAACCTATGCGCTGGATATTCCAGCACACCTATGTTGTGGTACTATGTTGGCCGACCCCTCACAGTGTTAGAGAGAGAACTGGATAAGCACCTCCAAAGGATACCTGATCAACCAGGCTGTGACTCATACGTCAGGCTGCGAGCAGCCGCGTCCAACAGCTTGGTTGATCAGTCCGGCAACCAGGAGGCCTGGTCGACGACCGGGCCGCGGGGACGCTAAGCCCCGGAAGCACCTCAAGGTAACCTCAAGGTAAGGTACAGTTGACTAGTCCTGGGCTAGAGGAGTAAACTCCCAGAACCCCATCAAGCAGGTAAGCAGTGCATCTGGGAACATCCAGCGAACACCTTCAAACCCTCTTCAAGGCCCATGTGGATTTGTTCAACACAGATATTAAAAAGGACTAAAATAAAAACCATAGTCCTGATCAAATATAAAGCACTAAAAGGCAAAGTGATGGAGGTGACCCCCACTTCCCCCTCCCTTCCCCCACAGTACACCTTTTGATTGATCTTTCCTCCAGTCCTCCAGTGTAATGAGGTCCTTAGTCTTTCTTCATAGCTCAGTCCCATAAACTCTGGAACGAGCCTTGTTGCACTTTTTTTTTATAAAACAAATAAATCACATAAATATAAGCATAAAAGAAAAGGCACCTGAGTGCCACATCAAACTACCACCACACAACATTTACAACAGGAAAAGCCAGAACAACAGAAAAACACATACTGAAACAACACCAAATAAACATAGCTCAACAGAATCACAAACCCCCAACACATGGGAATGAGCTCAGGAAGAAACACACTTATCCAGAAACAGATGTTGAGAATACTTCAAACAATACTGTTCCCCCACAACTCACTCCTCCGGAAGCGGACAGCCCACAAGACAATAACCACAGGTTGGGGGGGGGGGGAACCCATAAAATCCGGAATGATGACAGACTTGGGCTGGATGTGGGGACCCACGGCACGGGGTCCAGCGGAATGAAGTCCTTCTGGACCGCATCCTTCTTCAGCACCAGAACTAGATCACGGCTCGCTGCATCATTGTGAGCAGGGCCAACAACCTCCCCATTCTGGGAAACCCGGGCACGGGGGCGGGCATAGAAGCAGGAAGGGAGGCCCCAAACTAGACACCACCTCCGAGACAGAGGCACTCGCCACAACCATGCCATAACATGAACAGGCATCGCAGGAGCCATGGTCCCACCACACATTGGGCACGGGACACCGGAACATCGTAGTCCTCCACCTCCACCCAGGCGACACCACAAGGGGGGTGACCGAGAGCCCATCTGGAACCCTTTGACACTGGGCACATGTTGTCTGTACTGTCGACCTCCTCCAGAGGTGCCACAGTAAGATCACTGGGCAGCAGTGCACATTCACAAATCACACCATCCCGTAACACCACACCCGCCTTGACCACCAGACGTACCGGACCATGCACCACCACAGACTTCCCCGCATGAAAATCCACAGGAACAAACATAGCACACAACCCTCCAGCAATGCCACAAACCACCGTGTAAGACACAGAAGCCGAAGTAGGGGAAGGTGGGGGAGGGGGTGGCAGTGGAGAGGCCGTATGCACTGACACCCCCACTGCCAACCAGGGTGGGCAGCAGGCGCCAACCCAGCATTCAACGCTTGGCCAACATCTTCCGAAAATGTAGGCGCAGCACCTACAGCAACACACTCTTCGGCCTCTGGAACCTCTAGAGGGGGGAAATCCTCCTCCCAAAAGATGTTAATGGGGCCCACATTAACAAATCACCCGCACAGCAACCTGCAGCCATGTGCCCCAACATATCGCATCAGAAGCAGGTATGAGGTTGATCAACGTAGATTATCCGGACATAAAAGCCCGTGAGCTTGACGGAGGATGGGATCAGAGTTTTCAGATGCATTGTCCAGGTCCGGGGTCCTATTCGGGACGCCCTGAAGGTGGCCAGAGGAGATTACATTCATACGAACCTGCGGGAAACTCAAACGGGGCGCCATGCTTTGCCACATACGTAGACGTGCCACTCCGAGCCAACACGGTCACAGACCCAACATCGCCAGGCAGCCGGTAGGAGCGCCCGTCATAAGTCAACAAAGTCTCTGAAGAAAGTGGAAAAAATAAACTTGATCACCGCCCGGTGACTAGAAATAAACGGCACACCACAGACATGAGCCATATCAACATGGAGGACATCAGTCAATACCACCTCCACCGTCAAGAATTCTGCCTTGCCAGTAAACTCCAATCCAATCGACGAAGCAAGGTGAAGAGGAGGCAAGGACGGCCCTATCCTATCGGCCGGAACGGCCGTGAGGTCCAGTTTCCTCAGTCTTTCTTCATAGCTTAATTACCTAAACTCTGGAATGAGCCTTGTTGCACATATTTGGACTTTTTCTAGTTTTGTTGTGTGCTTCTTCAGATAGGGATTCCATGCTGGGGCAGCATACTCAATAACAGGTCTCACAGAGGATTTATACAGTGCTTGGAAGAGACCTTTGTCGAAGTTCGTGAAGGATAACGGGACGTTTGCCAGTATGACATATGCTGCCCTCGTTATTATGTTGATGTGTGCTTCTGGTGTTAGAACCCCAGTTGTCTACTCAAGTCTCTCTCCTTTTCAGAAGTTGGAAGTTGCCTCCCCTTCATCCTGTACTGCATTTGAGGTCTTCTTGCTCTATCTCCTATTCTCATAACCTTGCATTTGTCAAAGGTTAAATCTATTAACCGTTTCTCAGACGATCTCTGGAGATTGTCTCCTTCATCTTGTAATGCATTGCAGACTTACTCGGTTCTGATTCGCCTCATTAGTCAGCAAACATGGATACGAATTAGCCACTTCCTCTGTTAGATCGTTAATATATATTAGAAACAGGATGGGCCCTAGTACCGACTCTTGAGGTACTCTACTCATTAACCTCTCATCTTTCTGAGAGTTCTCCCCTAACTATGACTCTGCCGTCTTCCTGAAAGGTACTCGTTTGCTTACTTTAGTACTTTTCCTGATAACACAACCCACGAGTCTGTAAAAGAGTCACTAGTGAGGAAGTGTGGCAGATCGTGTTCCAGAGGGAAAGCTAGTAGGGTAAGGGATACCATGAGCTAAGGGACTGGAAAGCTCTAATCCTGATAACAGGAGATAGAATTCGAGGATATTGTGACCAAGATGTGACCAAGAGGGGACACAAGTCGAGGATGAACACTTGGAGGTGAGATGTCGACTGTATACGACAAGCCAAGCGCAAAAATGACATCATCGAGAAGCATGTCGTGTGCAAAAGTCGTCAGACGTCCCTTATCATGAAGAGAAGGACGCGCATCGTCGCTCCAGAGAAAAAGATATTTGTGGCTTATGTAGAAGAATTTGTGAGGAGCTTCGCGAGTGAAGCATGAGGAAGTTGTGGGAGGGCGATTGGTGACCTATCTCTTAAATAGGGACGACCTGAAGCCAGTGGGATGGTCGTGCCCTGAGGAACCACAGTGGGGAATCCTATAAGTCGAGGATGGGCAGGTGTACCTGATTGGGACCTGTGCCATGACCTTTCTCATGCAAGTCAAGATTGAGAGGAGCCGATTAGTGGCCGTCAGAAGAGAGTTGTGTGGGGCGACTTAGCAGAGTGCCAAATTTGGACTTCGTGCGACCATGCAGCGTCGCGATCTCCATATTTTGTGTTAAGAGCTTAGTGTACCGCCACATGTTGTTTGATGCAGTGAGATCCTGTGCCCAGCGATCTTGTATAGTGTTTATGAATGCTGATTAGAAAGCTTGTGGAGATAATGAAGTGATATAATCAGTTTTAAGGTGAATTGATATTATTAATGCGGGAGCGACATACTCACTCGGCCGGGGTCAGAGGCTCACTAAGGGGGAGAGTCCCTCTGGTGTAAGGAGATTTTCGGTGTGGACTCGTCCAGGTAGGGAAGGACCCCACACTAGAGGTTGGTGCTTGGAATATGAAATTGTGAGGATTTTATTTAGTGAATGTTATATGTGTTTAGATGACAGGATATAGTTGATTATTTTGTGGTAATGGCATACAAGTTCATGTATGAGGGACGTGATGCGTCCAGAGTTGACGTATCAGTGGTATATCATGGATTCGTCGTTAAGTGATGTAGCAGAGATAAGAAATTGCAAAAAATAAATGCTTGTTAGACAACCGTGTTTGACTTTGTCCTAATGAGGATTTCTAAGAGGAAAGAGAGAAATAATTGCAGGCCGAACAGCAGCATATATAGAACGATAGAACTTCTAGTTCTAGGGAACTAGAAGATCAGCCTAAGACTAGGAGAGAGAGGGTAAGCCATAGTGGCTCAGGGTGTAAGAAATATTGAATATTATAAGAAATATTGGCGGAACAACCGTGGACATCTTCAAGAGGAAACTAGATTGTTTCCTCCAAGAAGTGCTGGACCAACAGGGCTGTGGTGGGTATGTGGGCCTGCGGGCCGCTCCAAGCAACAGCCTGGTGGACCAAACTCTCCCAAGTCAAGCTTGGCCTCAGGCCGGGCTTGGGGAGTAGAACAACTCCCAGAAACCCCATCAAGCAGGTATCAACCAGGTGTGTACTCGTGACCACGGACCAGTTCTCAGCTGAATCCCCAGTAGTAGGACGTTCACCAGCTTGGGTTAACACCAGCGGAGCACCAGTGTGAGCCCCGCTGGTGTTAGTAGCACAGGGGGTGAAAGAATAATAGGGGAAGGGAACTATCAGAGGTAAGCGCCAAGCCCTTATGATTATATAATAGTTTTTCTCTATTCTATCGGCGGCTCCCTGACGAGGTAAAAGCCCAGGGTATTTTTTTTTATTAAGTCCCTCAAAACATTTTCAGAAACCAGTTTATCAATATTTTCACTTTGAAAACTTATTACCTTTATTTTGCAAAAATCAAAAATATTAAATTCGTCAAAACAGATCAATTAAGCTTATGAGGTAAGGTAGTTATCAGGAGAGAGCGCCAAGACATTACGACTATACAGCTTGGTTCCTGAGATAAACCTAGCTTTATGGGGTAAACCAGGCTCATGGGGGTAAACCAGGCTCATGGGGTAAACCAGGCTCATGGGGTAAACCAGGCTCATGGGTAAACCATTCCTTGTGCAACACAGCAACACGGTGTTCTCCTATCGCTAATTAGGGCCGTAAGGCGTTAGCAGTCGGGGTCTCAGTGCTGCCTGTACTCGCCTACTGGTGCCTCAATGATCTACAAGATCGAAGTTCGATTCCCTGAGTGAAGTAGTTAATACTGTCGGCGGCATCAGGGCAGCTGTCGACAGCTTAGGTGACAGTAGTGGTGCTACTCTATATCTCTTCCGTAGTCAGGAGCCCCTGAAGAGACTCGTTAGCCTCTTGCAATTTAAAACGCATCGCAAGAGGCAAACTTGTTGCTACTTCCAGCAAGGGGGTTTCCAGGCCACGACCACGGGTTTCCAGGCCGCGACCACCGGTTTCCAGGCTGCGAACACCGGTTTCCAGGCTGCGACCACGGGTTTCGCCCGTCACAGCATTTTCTGAATAGCTGAGAAGTCTACCACCGGGGTTGAGAGCCTCAACTACTTAATTAACACCGACCATGGCTGCTATTTCGAGGAAAATCATCTGGAAAGAAGACAGCAATGAGGCTGTCGAACGGACGCAGGTTCGAATCCTCGTCACGACCCTTATGGATTTGTTCAACTGAGGCTGATGTTTGGAGTCTTGTGAGCAAGTAACTCCTGCTGAAGAAAATGGCTTCAGGGGGTTTTGTCATATGAGCAGCAGAGAGACTTCCAGCTCAGTGTTATAAGATTGTTATATATGACAGTAACACGGGAAAATGCTCTCTATAGGCAGGAAAATGCAGTATATGCGCCTGCGACAACCACTTCCAGGAGTGTCATGCACCCAGCCGACGACCTTGTCTATGGAGGACAGAAGAAAATGTATATATGCTAGTTAGCATTGTAAATGTGTGGCCACGTCTGTGGTAGAAAAAAAACTAGGCCAACGAGGTATACTTTTGTGCAGATGCTCATGTTGCAATTTCAACAAAAATCCCATATTACTGACGTCTAGACCAGCGTCTTGTAACACACTCACGGCAATTACAGTCACTCAGCTGCGTTCCTAATTGACTGAATGTTGACTGAATCCCAGCAAGGCTTGGCGGTACACCATTCTCAGCCTATACAGGCTGGGGAGGTCTATACCCAGCCGACGACTCTGCCAACCGGCTCAAGCGACACGACAGTTGACGACCTACTCGCCATTGTTGACAGATCTTCCGGGATGAACCACAGCCTCTTCAAGACCATCAATAGACTGTTAATTGAGAATATAATTTACCAACAGTAACAGTTAAAACTGACATAATTTCACCTGCTCCTCCAACTCCAGTATCTTCGGCTGTCACATCTGTTGCAGAAGCCGACCTCTGCAACCAACTTTCTCACCATGATGAAACCACTTCATCATCTGTGCAACATGCTCTCTGCAATCAAGTTTCTTAAAAAAAAAGCTGTATCACGTTATTGTGATTTCTTTGTGTATGCGAGAGTTTCTCAGTGACGAAACCATTACATCTTCAACTGAATCAGGTCCCTCTAGCCAAGCTTGGCTTACAGTTCCAGACCCAAGCCACTACAAACACTGAAGACCCCGTCCTCGCCAGGGACAGCCACGCAGCAGCGTAGCGACGAGAAGTCGAACCCTCGAGAAGAAGTAGAAGAATTCAAGAATGTAGTTCGACCTACGAACAAATAAGAAAATAGCGAGAATGAAGAAAGAATTCAACACCACTGCGCCTCCTGCACCATCTCTCAGTGAAGTCAGTGAAGTCAGTGGGTTAAGTCCCTGTCGTTTTCCTTCTCCCACAGTGACTCTCCAACCTTACACATGACCCTTACAACGTGTCCTTGACCTTACACATGACCCCTACAACGGGCCCTTGACCTTACACATGACCCCTACAACGGGCCCTTGACCTTACCCATGACCCCTACAACGTGTCCTTGACCTTACACATGACCCCTACAACGGGCCCTTGACCTTACACATGACCCCTACAACGGGCCCTTGACCTTACCCATGACCCCTAAAACGGGCCCTTGACCTTACACATGACCCCTACAACGGGCCCTTGACCTTACCCATGACCCCTAAAACAGGCCCTTGACCTTACACATGACCCCTACAACGTGTCCTTGACCTTACACATGACCCCTACAACGTGTCCTTGACCTTACACATGACCCCTACGACGTGTCCTTGACCTTACACATGACCCCTACGACGTGCCCTTGACCTTACACATGACCCCTACAACGTGCCCTTGACCTTACACATGAACCCTACAACGGACCCTTGACCTTACCCATGACCCCTAAAACGGGCCCTTGACCTTACACATGACCCCTACAACGGGCCCTTGACCTTACACACGACCCCTAAAACGGGCCCTTGACCTTACCCATGACCCCTAAAACGGGCCCTTGACCTTACACACGACCCCTACAACGAGCCCTTGACCTTACCCATGACCCCTAAAACGTGCCCTTGACCTTACCCATGACCCCTACAACGTGCCCTTGACCTTACCCATGACCCCTACAACGGGCCCTTGACCTTACCCATGACCCCTACAACGGGCCCTTGACTCCTGCCTGACCTGGCAGCACCCAGGTGCCACAAGACCCAACTCTCTCCCACAGTCCAACACAAGTACTGCGACCTCGAACGCGTATGACGCCAGACTGAGGTGTGAGGACCTTCTGGGAGTACCGGTGGACCTTCTGGGAGTACCGGTGGAAGCCAGTTAGTCAATCTCATTCAAAGTGGGCCAATCGGGTACTCAGAAACCCAAGTCAGTACTCCTCCAAGAGTACGGACATTGTTCTGAGAAGTATTCAACCCATTAGAAACCTATTAGTATTCAGGCATTAGAAACCATTAGTATTCAACGCCCAGTTCACTGACTTCCACTACTCGTGTCCTCATCAACGCCGCCAGTTTCACTCATCCTGTGAGATTCCTGTGTTCTGTTCGCGTTGTTCCGCCTGACAATCAACATAGTTACATGCCGGATTGAACAAGTCCCCCCCCCCTCCCAGGAGTGAACATTACCATGCTAGAGCGAAAGTCACTCAGCAAGAGTGAAAGTCACTCTGTCGCAGCTGCAATATGTATACCCTAAACCCACATATTAGTGGCCCATGAGTTCGAAATTCTCACACTACAGAAACCTCCATGTTTTGTTACCCCTAATGTTTGAGACGCACGGATTGTGAAGCTGCAAGTTTGAAATTGTCATGAGAAACCCACACATTAGAAGCAGGAAGGGACAAAGATTTTGACCGTAATAGACTGTTGGAGCGTTAATGGCACATTTTGTATTTCTAATGTGTTGGCTTAGTGTTGGTGAGGTGACTGGGGCGGCGGCAACAGTAGCAGCATTAGGAACAGCAACAGCAACAACAGGAGTCGCGAACGGATAGGGAACACAAACCAAGTCCGTCAGTCCACCTCTCCAACAAAACTCCATTAAATCCTCTCCATCATTAAGCCATTAAAAAAAATAATAAAAACATAATATACGACTGAGAAAATCCATTGAAAGGGAAAAGAACTATTAGGGGGGGAAAGCGCCAAGACATTACCACTATGAGACTTGGAAGGAGGTCAGAAAACCATTGGAACAACGCGGGGATTCGAAGCCAGAGAACCACGAGTACCCAAATTGCTGGTTCGAAGTCCCTCTTAACCCCCCTCCCCCCCCAACTACCTCTTGCTCCAATAGATTTTCTCTTCAACACGTATTCATCGCAATCTCCCACCTGCCCTCCAAGCCCACACCTAAAGGAGAAATCTCACGAACGAATGACATTCTTTTGTCTGAGATGAATTGCCCGTCCAGCAAACTCCGTAGAAATATTTTTTTGTGTGTGGAATTATCTTATCAATGACCACTGCAACTTTTCCAGAAAGGTCAAAACATGATTGAAGGGAAAATCAACTTGGAGATGAGTTGTGTGTGTGTGTGTGTGTGTATGAGGGTAGAGAAGGTTCGTAGGACAGAATAATACTAATGAAAGCAGGAATACCTTCATCTGGATACTTAAGGAATGACTGTGGCAACACACACAAATGAGTTCCTCTTGAGACTATATGGAGCTCACGAAGCTGTTCCGAGCACCTCAAGACACTATATGGAGCTCAGATAGCTCTTCTGAGCTCCTCGTGAGAGTTCAGAGAGCTGTTCAGACTCTATGAGGTTACCAACATAGACCAAGAGCTCTAGGAGGAGAGAGAAGTCCTGAGGCAACATATACTATTAACCTGCACCCGAACCCATATACGACTTACAAACAGAATAATACTTCAAGCCGGTATATACGCTATTCCCGAATTCCCAGAATGCCTCCAGTATCGCCACCTGCGCGAGTTTAATACAAATATTGCGGCAAGGACGCGGGTCTGAGTACGTTGGTTGTACTTGTGCGTGAGGTGGGCTGGCGAGTGACGTCATATACACCAGCCCTAGACCTGAGCGTCAGGTTAATGTGGTCCAACACCTGAGAGAAGTAAGGGGGGCTCACTATTATGTCTTCGGGGCCCTCCTATTATGTTTTCGGTTCTTTCTAGATAAACCCAACCTGATCTGATCCCAATCTACCCTAACCCAACGTATTATAAACCTACTTTTAACTCAACCTCATACAAGCTAAGGAAAGTAAGAGATAGTTTGTGTCACACACACACACACACACACACACACATATATATTTATTATTAAATATGACCGAAAAAGTAAGATTAATAATTCTAACACGAATTTTCTCAATATTTCTTAGAAAGCATTTCTCAGAAAACATTCTAAGGAAACTACTCCAAGCTTGTACTAAAGAGGCACCCTTCTTGAGCCCGGACGGACACATGTATAAGCAAGTAGATGGGGTCGCCATGGGTTCTCCCCTAGGTGTCCTGTTTGCGAACTTCTACATGGGTACCATCGAGCAAAAAGTCTTAGTCGACATGAACTTGAAACCGGTCATATACTGCAGGTATGTTGACGACATTTTTACACAGGTACCTGATGTCAGACATCTGCAGGAGCTGAAGGAGGCATTTGAGCGGAATTCTGTGTTGCGTTTCACTTACGAGATGGAGAAGGATGGGAAGCTGCCCTTTCTAGATGTAAGTCATGGAAAGGATCGGAGGTTTCCACACTGCAGTCTACACTAAGGAAACAAATATAGGAATGTGCCTAAATGCCAACAGTGACTGCCCAGACAGGTACAAGAGGAGTGTTGTTAACGCTTATGTCGACCGTGCTCTCAGCCACAGCTCAGGATGGAAGCAAGTCGATGAAGAACTCTGTAGGGTAAAGCAGGTCCTAGTCAACAACGGCTTCTCCAATGGTTTCGTTGAAGACATAAGAAGGAAGGTGAAACGCCATGCAACCTCTGAAGAGACAACTAACACAACACCTATACCCCCTATTAGACTATTTTACAGGAACTTCTTTTCCACAGCTCATAAAACGGAGGGAAGGGTCCTGAAAGATAGTTAATAGAAACATTATCCCTACAGACAAAAATCAGAAGATACAACTGACGATTTACTATAAAACCAAAAAAACGGCCAACCTACTCATGAGAAACTCTCCAGACACAAAGCAGAACGCTTTAAAAGAGATCAACGTCGTCTATGCCTTCAAATGCCCACTTGGGGACTGTAAGCCTCAAAGAACTCAGTATAGGCAAGACAACAACATCTCTTTCCAGGCGATTAACGATGCATAAGCAACAGGGCTCCATTAAGGAACATAATCTCTTCCCACAACCAAACCATCACCAGAGAAATCTTAGCAAACAAATCAGAAATCATCGATAGATACAGCGATAGCAGGCGGCTTGACATCTGCGAGGCACTACACATAAAGAAGTCAACACCAGCAATCAACAGCCAATTAATGCACAACTATATTCTACCCACTTCAAGACTCCGCTCCAATATAGAAGCATCAGGAAATATGGGCCAACAGGCCCTTTGCAGTTACTTCCATTCTTACCTTCAATTTACCCAATTAATAACCATTGTTTCGTGTTCTGTCCTGTGTTGAAAGTTTTGTTCACCTCATCCAAAACTGATTGTAACATATCACCTCACCCAAAATGCGGGTATAAAATGAAAGCTGTTTAAATCATAGCGCAGTAAGAACTCTTAGTGTTTGCAGGTTATAGTTGTGTGTGTGTAAAATAAAAGTCATTGAAAATGTAATAAGTTATTACGAAACGCGTTCAAGTGTCGCGTCAGACTAGAAATAAAAATGAATTTTGGAGAATTGATTTTTCAATTACCATCAACAGTGAAAAGAAACATAAGAAATATTGAGAAAATTTGTGTTAGAATTATTAATCTTATTTTTTCGGTCATATTTAATAATATATGTCTACAGGAAAGACTGCTACCAAAATATACTAATATATATATATATATATATATATATATATATATATATATATATATATATATATATATATATATATATATATATATATATATATAAAATATAATGTGTGTGGGTTGCCTGAGGGTTGACGTCACTATGACGTAATACTTTTAATGTGGGAAGAGGTACTGAATCCTGGTGAGGATATCACTTCTTGCATGTGAACATCTAGTGAGCAAGATATCGGAATGTATTCTGGGGACGGTTGGATTGTTTTATGATCAGTGATCAAGCTTTTTTTATTTTCTTTTTAGTGTGTGTATATTAGTTGGTTGTGCCTGCATGATCAAGGTGTTAGCTCTTGGGTCCCCCGCCTCTCTAACACCTGGTTGTCTAGTGTATATGGACTCCCAACCTATTTTCCTCTATTGTATCTAATACACATGTTGCTCTCTCTCTCTCTCTCTCTCTCTCTCTCTCTCTCTCTCTCTCTCTCTCTCTCTCTCTCTCTCTCTCTCTCTCTCTCTCTCTCACACACACACACACACACACACACACACACACCTATCCATCCATCCATCCATCCATCCTGGAGTACGCGGCCCCAGCATGGAGCCCGTACCTTGTCAAGCACAAGACGAAGCTGGAAAAAGGTATGCCACTAGGTAGTCCCAGAATAAGAGGCATGAGTTACGAGGAAGAGATGCGAGAAATGCACCTCACGACCCTGGAAGACAGAAGAGTAAGAGCCCCTCGACCAGCTCGTGTATCATTGAGCCCCTTGAATCCAACGATTTTTCCCTAACCAGCTTAGAGATGCTCAAAAATCATCATTTCAGAACGTATGTTACCTTTTGAGCCCAAATCGCCTATAGATAGAACCATTTAAGTCCGTCAATTAGTACCGTCAAACAGCCGGTCTATTGGCATTGTGGTCGCTCGTCCCTCCGGCAAGTACTTGTTTACACTTGGGCAGCAGAACACTTGAGTCTAACGTCAATGCACTTAACCAAGGTAAACACACCGACGCACTTCTCTCACTGTATGAAAAGGTCGGTCCAGAGGGAGACGCCTGTCTTCTTGTGAGGGTATGTGAGGTGAGGGTATGTGACGTGAGGGTATGTGAGGTGAGGGGTATGTGAGGTGAGGGTATGTGACGTGAGGGTATGTGAGGTGAGGGTATGTGAGGTGAGGGTATGTGAGGTGAGGGTATGTGAGGTGAGGGTATGTGACGTGAGGGTATGTGAGGTGAGGGTATGTGAGGTGAGGGTATGTGAGGTGAGGGGTATGTGAGGTGAGGGGTATGTGAGGTGAGGGGTATGTGAGGTGAGGGGTATGTGAGGTGAGGGGTATGTGAGGTGACGGGTATGTGAGGTGACGGGTATGTGAGGTGAGGGTATGTGAGGTGAGGGGTATGTGAGGTGAGGGGTATGTGAGGTGAGGGTATGTGAGGTGAGGGTGTGTGAGGTGAGGGGGTGTGAGGTGAGGGTATGTGAGGTGAGGGTATGTGAGGTGAGGGTGTGTGTGGTGAGGGGTGTGTGAGGTAATTACCTAAGTGTAGTTACAGGATGAAAGCTACGCTCGTGGTGTCCCGTCTTCCCAGCACTCTTTGTCATATAACGCTTTGAAACTACTGACGGTCTTGGCCTCCACCACCTTCTCACCTAACTTGTTCCAACCGTCTACCACTCTGTTTGCGAAAGTGAATTTTCTTATATTTCTTCGGCATCTGTGTTTAACTAGTTTAAATCTATGACCTCTTGTTCTTAAAGTTCCAGGTCTCAGGAAATCTTCCCTCTCGATTTTATCAATTCCTGTTACTATTTTGTATGTAGTGATCATATCACCTCTTTTTCTTGTGTCTTCTAGTTTTGGCATATTTAATGCCTCTAACCTCTCCTCGTAGCTCTTGCCCTTCAGTTCTGGGAGCCACTTAGTAGCATGTCTTTGCACCTTTTCCAGTTTGTTGATGTGCTTCTTAAGATATGGGCACCACACAACCGCTGCATATTCTAGCTTTGGCCTAACAAAAGTCGTGAACGATTTCTTTAGTATTTCTCCATCCATGTATTTAAAAGCAATTCTGAAGTTAGAAAGCGTGGCATAGGCTTCTCGCACAATATTCTTTATGTGGTCCTCAGGTGATAGTTTTCTATCTAGAACCACTCCTAGATCTTTCTTTATCAGAATTTTTTAAAGATTTCTCACATAATATATAGGTTATGTGGGGTCTCTGTTCACCTATTCCACATTCCATAACATGACATTTATTAACATCAAATTCCATTTGCCAAGTGGTGCTCCATATACTTATTTTGTCCAGGTCATCTTGAAGGGCATGACAATCATCTAGGTTTCTTATCTTCCCTATTATCTTAGCATCATCAGCAAACATGTTCATATAATTCTGTATACCAACTGGTAGAACATTTATGTAGACAAACATCACTTGTGCAAGAACTGAACCCTTTGGTACTCCACTTGTGACATTTCTCCAGTCCGATACATTGCCTCTGATCACTGCCCTCATTTTTCTATCAGTCAGAAAATTTTTCATCCATGTTAGAAGCTTACCTGTCATCCCTCCAATATTTTCCAGTTTTCAGAACAACCTCTTATGTGGAACTCTGTCGAAAGCCTTTTTTAAGTCCAGATAGATGCAGTCAATCCAACTATCTCTTTCCTGTAATATCTCTGTTGCTCGATCATAGAAACTGAGTAAATTCGATACACAGGATCTTCCAGATCGAAAACCATACTGTCTGTCTGATATTATATCATTTCTCTCCAGGTGTTCTACCCATTTAGTTTTAATTATTTTTTCCAATATTTTGACTATTACACTTGTCAATGATACAGGTCTATAATTAAGGGGGTCTTCCCTGCTTCCACTTTTGTAGATTGGAACTATGTTAGCCTTTTTCCATACATCAGCTACAACTCCTGTAAACAGGGATGCCTGAAAAATCAGTTGAAGTGGAATGCTGAGCTCAGGTGCACATTCTCTCAGAACCCATGGTGAAACTCCATCTGGACCAACTGCTTTGTTCTTATTTAGCTCCTTGAGCATTTTTTCCACTTCGTCTCTAGACACCTCTATGTGCTCTATGTTGTTCTCTGGAATTCTTATTGTGTCTGGTTCCCTGAATATTTCATTTTGTACAAACACACTTTGGAACTTTTCGTTTAATGTTTCACACATTTCCTTTTCATTTTCCGTGAATCTATTTCCCATTTTCAACCTCTGAATATAATCCTTTACCTGCAATTTGTTGTTTATGAATTTATAGAATAGACCTGGTTCTGTTTTACATTTGTCTGCAATCCCTTTTACAAAATTTCTTTCTGCCTCTCTCCTCACTGCCGTGTAGTTGTTTCTCGCATCTTTGTATCGCTGGTATGTTTGGGGGTTTGGCCTCTTCCTGTATTGATTCCATTTTTGTGTCTTTTGGTCTCTGGCCCTCTCACAATTTCTGTAGAACCAATCCTGTGAGGGGTGTGTGAAGTGAGGGTATGTGAGGCGAGGGGGACTCCTCCCTCTTCCAAGTTTCAGCCCCGCTCCTGTGCCAGGTAAGTCCATCACGGAGTAGTAAGTCCATTCCCAGTAGCTGAATCTTAAACAACAACAACATTCTCCCTCTTAGGAAGTACCTAAGAGGCAGGAGTCAAAGCCTCACTAAGAGAAAGATATCAGAGTGGAGGGAGGGAGAGAGAGAGAGAGAGAGAGTGTGTACTCACCTATTTGTACTCGCCTATTTGTGCTTGCGGGGGTTGAGCTTTGGCTCTTTGGTCCCGCCTCTCAACTGTCAATCAACTGGTGTACAGATTCCTGAGCCTACTGGGTTCTATCATATCGTGTGTGTGTGTGTGTGTGTGTGTGTGTGTGTGTGTGTGTGTGTGTGGAGTACCACAGGAGGAGACAAACAACAGACACACTCACAGGAAAGATTTAAACATGGATGACAAACTAATGGGAAGAACCAAAAAGACAGGAGAGACTAAAGTGGTAAACGGACCACATTAGAAATGAGCTAAAGTAAGATTCTAGGAAAAAAAAAAAAAAACACTCCAGAAACAAAGGCAAGGAAAGGCAAAGGGCGTATCTGCGCGAGGGAACACAATAGGACTTCAAAGACTTCATAGTATGACGTCTGATGTCCGCGTAAGACGGGAAGACACTCATTATAGCTACTTCCTCCACGCTGTCACTACAGCTGCTGTCATCACCGTCCCGGTCTACAGCGTTGGCCGACAGTCTGGTGGTCACAGTGACGTCAGACTACATGATTACCGGATGGTACGAGAAGCGAATGGGTGACCGTCTTGTGCACGCTCTGAGTGACAATGGTCAACGAGGGAAGACTCGCTTGATGTCTCCGACACATTGCAAGGATTAAGAAAACAAAAGAAACGAAAGAAACGAAAGAAATGCACAGTATCTAATGTTAGGGCGCCTGTCAGCTGAGTGGACAGCGCTTTGGATTCGTAGTCCTGAGGTTCCGGGTTCGATCCCCGGTGCAGGCGGATACATAGGCAAAAAGTTGTTCACTCTGATGCGCCTGATCACCTAGCAGTAAATAGGTACCTGGAAATTAGACAGCTTTACTGGCTGCTTCCTGGGGGTGTGTAACGAAAAGGAGGCCTGGTCGAAGACCGGGCCGCGGGGACGCTAAGCCCCGAAATCATCTCAAGATAACCTCAAGAAGACAACCTAACGGAGGTACTGTGTAGGGAACGTAGCCCTGCACATCTACTACTGAGCCAGATAGAGTATCACCATGGATGTTAGAAGAAGCAGCACAGGCCCTCAGCATACCTCTAGCACTAATCTTTAATGCGTCACTTACACGGAGGAATAAAACCGCTGCTGGAACAGGGCAAATGCATTACTAATCTACAAGAAAGGAGATAAAGAGGAGATAGAAAGTTAACTACAGACCAGTGTCGCTCACAAGCATCCCTTGCCAAGTACTCGAGAGAACTATAAGGCCAAGACTAGTTGCACACCCAGTAGTAGTAGTTAGTAGTTTTAGATTCAGCTACTCAGAACAAAAGTTCCAAGTAGCACGGGCTATGGTGAGCCCGTAGTGGACTTACCTGGCACAGGAGCGGGGCAAGTAGCAAGGGCTATGGTGAGCCCGTAGTGGACTTACCTGGCACAGGAGCGGGGCAAGTAGCAAGGGCTATGGTGAGCCCGTAGTGGACTTACCTGGCACAGGAGCGGGGCAAGTAGCACGGGCTATGGTGAGCCCGTAGTGGACTTACCTGGCACAGGAGCGGGGCTGTGGCACACCCAGAAATAATTGGGGTTGAAATTAAACAACAACACAGCTTTAGGGAAGGGAAATCATGTCTGACGAACCTCCTGGAGTTTTATGATAAGGTAACGAAAATAAGGTAAGACACAGAAGGCTAGGTAGATTGCATATTTCTGGACTGCCAAAAAGCCTTTGATACAGTACTGTACTACACAGAGGGTTACTATACGAACTTGAGAGGTAGACGGGCGTAGACGGAGACGCACTATCATGGGTAAGGAATTACCTGACAGACAAGTGTTAGTGACAGTGAGGGGCGAGGAGTCTAACTGGCGTGGAGTAACAAGCTAAGTGCTTCAAGGATCGGTGCTGGGACCCATATTATTCCTCATTTATGTAAATGACTTGACTGCAGGAGTTGAGTTTTTTATCTCAATATTTGCAGATGATGCAAAACTAATGAGGAGGGTTGAGACAGATGAGGTTTGTAAGATTCTCCAGGATGACTTGAACAGGTGGCAGAGATGGTCCGAGAAATGGCTGCTAGAGTTCAACACTAGCAAGTGCAAGGTGATGGAAATGGACACAGGAGCCAGAAGACCGAAAGGCCAATATACGATGAAGGGAAACTACCTCCCTATAACGACTAGACAAAAAGACCTGAGAGTGGACACCAAACACCAAACCTAACTCCAGAGGCTCATAAATAGAATACCATCAGCCGCATACTCCACTCTGGCAAAAGTCAGAACATCATTCAGAAACTTGAATAAGGAGGCTTTTAGATCACTGTATACCGCCCATGTGAGGCCAGTCTTAGAGTATGTCGCCCCATCGTGGAAACTCCATCTTAAAAAACACATAAGAAAGCTAGAAGAGGTGCAGAATTTTGCAACGAGACTCGTCTCAGAGCTGCGAGGGATGAGGTACGAAGACAGACTGAAGGAACTAAACCTGACCACGTTAGAAAGGAGGAGGGAGAGGGGGGAGGGACATAATACAGATGTATAAAATACTTACAGGTACTGCCAAGGTGGAAACAGGAAATATTTACAATGAATACCAACAGAACAAGGGGACACGGGTGGAAGCTGGAGACTCAGATGTGTCATAGAGATGTTAGAAAGGTTTCTTTTAGCGTGCGGGTAGTGAGTAAATGGAATGACCTAAAGGAGCAGGTTGTAAAGGCTAACTCCATTTATAACTTTAAAAGCTGGTATGGTAGGGAAATATGTCAGGCGACATTGTATTAGACAGACCCAGCTTTTCTAGCCTTTAGTTAAGAGCTAAAACTAGATCCTGCAGGCACAAATAGGTGAGTACACACACATACACACACACACACACACACACACACACACACACACACACACACACACACACACACACACACACACACACACACAGTATGCGGTATGAGTATGCGGCTCCAGCATGGAGACCATATCTAGTCAAGCATAAGACTAAACTGGAAAAGGTTCAAAGGTTTGCCACCAGACTAGTACCCGAGCTGAGAGGTATGAGCTACGAGGAGAGACTACGGGAATTAAACCTCACTTCGTTGGAAGACAGAAGAGTTAGGGGGGATATGATCACCACATTAAAGATTCTCAAGGGAATCGACAGGGTTGATAAGGACAGGCTATTTAACACAAGGGGCACACGCACTAGGGGACACAGGTGGAAACTGAGTGCCCAAATGAGCCAAAGAGATATTAGAAAGCACTTTTTTAGTGTCAGAGTGGCTGACATATGGAATGCATTAGGAAGTGATGTGGTGGAGGCTGACTCCATACACAGTTTCAAGTGTAGAGCCCAATAGGCTCAGGAACCTGTACACCTGTTGATTGACGGTTGAGAGGCGGGACCAAAGAGCCAGAGCTCAACCCCCGCAAGCAGAACTAGGTGAGTACAACTAGGTGAGCACACACACACACACACACACACACACACACACACACACACACACACACACACACACAACAAAGGGGATAGACAGGAGACACTGAACTACAGGCCAGTGTCCCTAACATGCATACCATGCAAGCTGATGGAGAAGATTGTGCGAAGAAAGCTAGTGGAACATCTGGAGCGAAGGAACTTTGTAACACAGCATCAACATTTGTTCAGGGATGGCAGGTCCTGCCTCACAGGGTTACTTGAATTCTACGACCAGGCAACAAAAATAAGGCAAGAAAGAGAAGGGTGGGCAGACTGCATATTTTTGGATTGTCAGAAAGCCTTTGATACAGTACCACACAAGAGGCTAGTGAAAAAGCTGGAGATGCAGGCTGGAGTGAAAGGGAAGGTACTCCATTGGATAAAGGAGTACCTAAGCAACAGGAGACAACGAGTCTGTGTGAGGGGTGAGGTCTCAGATTGGCGAGACATTACAAGTGGAGTCCCGCAGGGGTCAGTCCTTGGACCTATACTGTTTCTGGTATATGTAAATGATCTCCCAGAGGGTATAGATTCGTTTCTTTCAATGTTTGCCGATGATGCAAAAATTATGAGGAGGATTGAAACAGAGTACGATAGTAGGAGGCTACGAGATAACCTAGACAGACTGAGTGAATGGTCCAACAAATGGCTGTTGAAGTTCAACCCGAGTAAATGCAAAGTAATGAAACTAGGCAGTGGAAACAGGAGGCCAGACACAGGATACAGAATAGGAGATGAAGTACTTAATGAAACAGAGAAAAGATCTAGGAGTTGATATCACACCAAACCTGTCTCCTGAAGCCCACATAAAAAGAATAACGTCTGCGGCATATGCGAAGCTGGCTAACATCAGAACAGCGTTCAGGAACCTGTGTAAGGAATCATTCAGAATCTTGTACACCACATATGTAAGACCAATCCTGGAGTATGCGGTCCCAGCATGGAGCCCGTACCTTGTCAAGCACAAGACGAAGCTGGAAAAAGTCCAAAGGTATGCTACTAGACTAGTCCCAGAACTAAGAGGCATGAGTTACGAGGAAAGGCTGCGGGAAATGCACCTTACGACAATAGAAGACAGAAGAGTAAAGGGGGGACATGATCACAACCTACAAAATCCTCAGGGGAATCGACCAGGTAAACAAGGATAAACTATTCAACACTGGCGGGACGCGAACAAGGGGACACAGGTGGAAACTGAGTACCCACATGAGCCACAGAGACGTAAGAAGGAACTTTTTCAGTGACAGTAGTTAACAGATGGAATGCATTAGGCAGTGATGTGGTGGAGGCTGACTCCATACACAGTTTTAAATGTAGATATGATAGAGCCCAGTAGGCTCAGGAATCTGTACACCTGTTGATTGACAGTTGAGAGGCGGGACCAAAGAGCCAAAGCTCAACCCCCGCAAGCTCAAATAGGTGAGTACAAATAGGTGAGTACACACAGGAGGCCTGTGGCTGAGGGGACAACGCTTGGGACTCGTAATCCCAGGGTCCGGGTTCGATCCCGACGCCGGCGGAAACAGATGGGCAGAGTGTCTTTCACCCTGATGCCCCCCCCCCATGTTACCTAGCAGTAAATAGGTACCTTGGAGTTAGACAGCTGTTACGGGCTGCTTCCTGGGGATGTGCGTGCGCGTGCGTGCGTGTAGACTCGTGGCTACGCAACACCATCGGGCAATCTCCGGTGACGTCACTTGCCAGCCCCCTCCCCCGCCCCGGGAAGAAGGGGACTACTTCTCGCCGTTATCTTCAAACTACAGTTTGCGTTAAGATGGCGAGTTATCACCAACCCCCTCTGACGCAACTTACAACCCCCGCCCCCCCCCCCTTCCCCCTCACCCACCAACGTGGTGACATCACTAAGCACGTGGTTTGTGCGTGATTCAAAGTGTGTGCGCCACTTACTCAGTCCACTTACTTTCTCCCCGTCCCATCCCAAATCCTTATCCCTTCCAAGTGCTATATAGTCGTAATGGCTTGGCGCTTTCTCCTCATAACTCCCTTACTGAGTCCGGTTAAGCACCGTTGGGTCGGGCCAGTACTCGAGATGGTGACCTTGTGGAAAGCCTCAAACCTGGCCCCAGGATGTATCTCTAGAAGTCTAAGTGATGTATATAGATAATGTCTTTGGAACAAATCGCAATACAGGAGGGTATCTTATGGACCATATAACCAGAAGGTGTTGTAGGGACAGAACCCACGTATAGTGTACACTTTATATCTATATATAAATATATATTTATATAGTATTGTAGTCGGGTGAATTTAAGACCCAAGGTAGCTCCATCAAGGTCACTATAGGAGTTGACAGACATATGTTCGTTTCGACCAGACAGACAGACACAGACACTTTAAGGAGACCTGACCATGCCAAACACCACGTGGATATGCCAAACGGGAATCGAACAAGTAACGTGACTGAAAGAGACGCAGAGTAACAGTCACGTGGCTGGTGAGAGTAAGTCACCTTAATGTTACTGGAAGACAGTCGCTGTAACGCCAACGGAACAGTAACACAGTAACGTGACCGGGGGGGGGGGGGAGGGGGACCAAAACACAATCACATTAGAATCCTGAAGACTAAACATTTACCTGTACTTTACCTGTGGGTTACCAAGAGTTCTTCTACTTCCCAATTCCTGTGCGTGTGCGTGTGTGCGCGCGTGTGCGTGTGTGCGCGCGTGTGCGTGTGTGCGTGTGTGCGCGCGTGCGCGTCTGCGTGCAGAGGTCAACAGTACACACACATGCCTGTGTCATCTGTGGCTACAGGCGGCCCCAGAGCTAAAGCCCGGCGCCGCCAGCTAGGGGACTCGCCCCTCACCTTGGCCCCTGTTGTTGAGCAGACAAGGTCATGATTTTATATTATTTTGATTAATATCCTTTGAATTGATATTAAAATATTATTTTTATTTTGGAGAGAGAGAGAGAGAGAGAGAGAGGGAGAGAGGGAGAGAGAGAGAGAGGGGGGCTTGCACAAGGTGATACACATACACAATTCAAGGCACCGCCTCTGTAAGGCCTGTCATGCAATATGTCAGTATGACACACATGTGACAGACTTCCCGTCAACCCCACAGCCTCCTGTCCATCCCTCTGTGGTTCCCCATGACACTGGTCACGGGGAACCCGTCAAACGTCCTCTACTGGACGTTGGTGTTTCCTCCCTTCCTGTCCTTTCCACTTGACCTACAGTGTGGAGCCCCTTCCGTTGCGGATATTTCCCCTCCCTGCTGGGTGGGAATGGCGTCTACAAGAGCCATCCCGCCCCTCTTGTGGGGAGTGCTCTTGTGGATGCCATCCCCCCCACGAGGGTGGCTGCCACGTGGGCACCACCGCCGTGGTTGGCTACCATCGTAGATGTCTTCCTCCTGGGCTGCTCTCTCGTGGGAATGTCAAGGAATACGTAAACATCTTGTAAACATCGCAATTCATCATCTTAATCCACGAAAAACTCCGACACACACACACACACACACACACACACACACACACACACACACACACACACACACACACACACACACACAGATTCGGACGTAGGTTCGAATCCTCGTCACGGCCCTTGTGGATTTGTTCATTTGATGCATCACGCAATTGTGATTTTCTGTGTGTAGTGTAAGGGTGGAGACAGACTCCCTACACCGTTTCAAATGTAGATTTGATAGAGCCCAATAGGCTCCAGAATCTGTACACCAGTTGATTGACAGGCGGGACCAAAGAGCCACAGCTCAACCCCCGCAAGCACAGCTACGCGTGTTTTAATCAACGTATCATAATTAACTTTAAGTCACCGCTGATAACGTCGATTATGTGTTACGACAACGACGTTTGACCTGTTATGCCCTGGGGGTTACCCAACTAATGTAAGGGAATTATTTATCGGTGCTTACCTTAGGGTGATTGTGTAGGCGTGAAGGGTTATAGTTGGCTCAGTCTGGTCCCTAGTCTTGAAGCATGAACCCTGCGCCCTGGGCCCCCTACGGATCTTACAGAAGGAGAGAAGTAGTGACCTCACGGCAAGTGTGCGAGGAGATAAACAGATGATAAATAGAACCAACATTTACCGATTTGCTGCTATCTAAGGAGCAAGAGGTAGTGAATCAACTGATTAAACTGGACGTCAACCAGGCTGTTGGACCAGACCAGTAGCCGTCGTGGCCAGAACGAGAGGCAGGTGTGGGTGTACCATTACTTTATACATAACGAACCGTTGGTGAACGGAGGTTTCCTGGACGCCAGAAGAAACTGGACCATTTGGGATCAGAATTCCAGTAAGGAGACACAGGCAGGAGGCTCAGGCAGGAGGCTCAGGCAGGAGACACAGGCAGGAGACACAGGCAGGAGACACAGGCAGGAGACACAGGCAGGAGACACAGGCAGGAGGCTCAGGCAGGAGGCTCAGGCAGGAGGCTCAGGCAGGAGACACAGGCAGGAGACACAGGCAGGAGACACAGGCAGGAGACACAGGCAGGAGACACAGGCAGGAGACACAGGCAGGAGACACAGGCAGGAGACACAGGCAGGAGACACAGGCAGGAGGCTCAGGCAGGAGGCTCAGGCAGGAGGCTCAGGCAGGAGGCTCAGGCAAGAGGCTCAGGCAAGAGGCTCAGGCAGGAGGCTCAGGCAGGAGGCTCAGGCAGGAGGCTCAGGCAGGAGGCTCAGGCAGGAGACACAGGCAGGAGGCTCAGGCAGGAGGCTCAGGCAGGAGGCTCAGGCAGGAGACACAGGCAGGATGCTCAGGCAGGAGGCTCAGGCAGGAGGCTCAGGCAGGAGGCTCAGGCAGGAGGCTCAGGCAGGAGACACAGGCAGGAGACACAGGCAGGAGACACAGGCAGGAGACACAGGCAGGAGACACAGGCAGGAGACACAGGCAGGAGACACAGGCAGGAGACACAGGCAGGAGATCACAGGCAGGAGGCTCAGGCAGGAGGCTCAGGCAGGAGACACAGGCAGGAGACACAGGCAGGAGACACAGGCAGGAGACACAGGCAGGAGACACAGGCAGGAGACCACAGGCAGGAGACACAGGCAGGAAGACACAGGCAGGAGACACAGGAGGAGAC
>NC_091235.1:5593638-5623638 GCF_040958095.1 Procambarus clarkii
TTCAATGTATGTAGTTACTGTAGTTTGATTGGCTGCATATATTTAATTAATAAACCCCCCTAATGTGTAGAGGATCGATTTGTGAGATTATGAGATTATTGCAGAAATACAGTCCACTTAACATTATACAAATTGCTATCGAAGTATATAAATTAACGTAAATATAAATTCATATAAATTAAATAAATATAAATCTCACAGGTCGGTTCCCACATTATTTGGACCTTCGGAACCGGAATATTCGGTCCTTTGAACCCACATTTGGTCATCTTAGTACCGGATGAACCAGTTAACCAGTGGATTCATTAAATATACTAGTGCAGTGTTATTTAAACAAAGCCAGCAGTCAAGACGGCAGCGTAGCCTCGTGGGAGCTCAGGAGCCTCCCTCAGCCGAGTTCAGATCAGCCTTAGTCAGCGGTTTCATGCACACCCACAGATTTGGTGGCGTGTTATTTCGTGAAATGACAGCGCTAATATAGAATCCAGCCAAATTAGTGACTGTGTCTTCGCGAGATTGTTCACGGATTTCGTGGTGTTACATTTCGCGAGAGATTATCTACGAATTTTGTGGACTTTATTTCGCGAGGTCACTAATAATATTTAATACTTCTAGATAATATTAGAAGTTTCATAGAGGCTAATTAAGAGGCTATTATCAATAATTGTGTATATTATTTCTCCAAAATAGAGAATTATTTAATATATTGCACTAGTGATCACAGTATAATATTTACTAATTGCCAACCCACAACAGGGTAGGATATTAACCATTGACTAGTTGAACTATTATTGTTCATCCTAGTCCCATTATTACTATAGTCAGTTGTACTATATTGAACAACCTAACACCATTAATGAATGGTCCAGACCCTATTTTGGGTGTAATTTTTATCAACTCGAATTGAGTTGTATATATAATAATTTACTTATGATCATTACACCTTTGAGTGATTAATTAGTGTCTCTACCATCCTAGGGTGATATAGAAGAGCTAACCTAAAGGTACTTCCAGTGACACTGGTTTATCACTCAAATCATTAGTGTGTATGATTGTATATATATAATGTGTATTAATTTTAAGTGCTAACCTCTAGTAGAGGTAGGATTATTGCCTAGTGAGTGCAGAATTTAACCCTAGGCTACCATCAGTGCTTGTTCAGTATTATGAGCAGCCCAAATACAAGCCCCACAAGGCTTCACCAACTAGCCAGGATGGATAATGCAGGGAGAATGAAAAGAACCCTTGCAGGTCTTAAAGGCCACTTAACAAGACAGATCAAGAAATGTGAAGATTTGTCACAACAATCTCAAGTTGATTATGCTGACCTGGAAAGCTATTATCAAGCAGCTGCAGGTAAATTTGAGCAAATCAAATGTCAAATAGCAACATATGTGGCTGAACTTGCCAACACCAATTTATCAGAAACAGAAATAGACGACATTATGGTTGATCTTGCGAATTATGAAGATCACACTCAGGCCACGTTACAGCCTTATGTCAAATTAATTGCCCAGAACAAGGCAACAGCAACAACAACAACAGTTGCATCTAATACGAGTCAAGCAGAAGCTCGACTCCCTCCAATTAATTTACCCACTTTCTCAGGAAAAGATGAGGAAGATTGGGACGAATTTTGGAACAAATTCGTTGACCTTGTAGACTCAAAACAATCTTTACCAAAGAGTAGTAAATTCTCTTATTTGCAAGGCCAATTATCAGGTGAGGCTAAAACAGTAGTATCCCATCTGAGATTAACTAATGACGGCTATGATCTGGCAGTAAAACTCCTCAAGGATAATTATGCTGATCCAGAAGTAAGAACATCACATTTAGTTCATGAGCTGTTGCATTTACCCCCACCGGAGGCTTCAGCTGATTCACTCCAAGTCTTCAAGCTGGAGGTAGAATCATTGATCAAGGCCCTCAGCCTGACAGCAGATACAAACGGGGCTGAGTGGGCCTTGAAAATAATTGTCCAGGAGAAAATACCTAGGGACATATTGAGACAAATGAGTGCTCATTACAATAAAAGTATCTTATCCATGAATGAAATATCTGAAGGTTTAAAGTCAGTAGTTCATCAATTACGAACACATGACAAATTAAAACCACCAAGTAAACCCTCAGAAACTAATAATAGTAAACCACAGAGTACCAAAGGTACTCCAAATCAATCTTAGACAATATAATTCAACACCAAAGTGGAACAGTAGCAGTGTGGGCGTATATGCAGTGGGACCCTCCAAGCCTATAGTTACTGTGTCACCCAAGAACGTGACACCAAAGGATACTGGAAGCTATGGAACATGTTTGTTCTGCAATGAGAAACATTCAATGTACCACTGCTCTAATTTTCCTGATAGTGACGCCCGTGTTGAGCGACTCAAGGATTTGCAACATTGCACGAGGTGCCTCAGGAAACATAACATCAAGGACTGTGATACCCAATTACACACCTGTAATAGGTGTAACAAAGGTCAGCACCATGCAGCATTGTGCAGAGACACCAAAACAACGTCTCCAAACCCCAAGGTGGAAGATAGCATTCCCACCACAGTACAGTACTGCAAGGTGCAACCAACAAAGAGTGTCCAATCGGCAAAGTCTAAAGGTAATACGACTTTGCCTACTGCCCAAATTACCATCCTGAATAAGAGGGCCAAGGTCCATACCCGTGGGTTGTTTGACCAAGGATCCCAAAGAACATACATCACTAAAAAGTTGGCAGATGAATTACAATTAAGGCCTGTAGCCCAGATGTCATTCAACATCTCAGGGTTTGTAACAGATGCAGGACCTCAAGTCTACCAGGTGGTACAACCATCAGTACGCTTAGGCAGGTACGTCTGTCGAGTACAAGCCATTGTGGTGGACAAAATACCAGTAGACCTACAAGTTCAAGGTCTGAGAGCAACAGCCAAATTCCTGAGAAATAGAGGAATAAAATTGGCAGATAATATTAAGTCTGATCACCTCACTGACTTCGGTCTCCTTGTTGGGACAGACTATTGCCATCGATTCATCGGTAGCCCTACTAAATATCAGGGTATAACCATGTTAAACTCTGCAGGAGGTAAATTACTCTCAGGCCCAGTATCAAGCCTGAGGAGACCTATGCCTGCAGATAAACAATACCAGTAGAAACCTAAATTTGTCAGCTGATTATATTTCTCCAGTAGCATTATACTAAGGAGATTACAGCTGACTATAGTAACAGAGGTTGATGTTAGTATCATCATTTAAAGCTGGAGATGAGTTCATGAGGCCTCAGTGGCAAATCAGTGAACAGTAGCCTAAAACAGCTACAAGTCACTGCGACCAATGTCACTGAACCCACTGCAGTCTCAGAACCATACTTTACTTTAATGATGAGCTATTCAATCTTCTGAATCAATTAACTAAATTAAACCCTAATAAATCTGATGACTGATTTGATACATTTATTATTTAATCAAGATGTATTCCATGGGCCTCAGTGTTTATATATCAGTGACCAGTTACCTGAAGAAACTTCAAGTTATATCTAATGTCACTGATCTCACTGCAGTCCCTGAATCATACTTGACTGTAGTACTTGATCACATCCAGTCTTCTGGGTTAAATAATATGTAATAAGGCTTGAATATTAGCCTTTCAAGAGTTGACAGGGAAATGAAATCGCATTAGACTTCTAACTCCTGCAACTCTAGTACGGGACATCCGTCCTGTACGAACAGACGCACAAATGTGTGATTACTAACTACTAACATCAAATTAATGTAATAATCCGAAGGAGGAGTATCGGTGTTCGTCTGTTCTAAATAGGACTTCGACCCGTGAGCAGCCCCCTGGGGAATTATGTCGGAAAATCCGACACCATTTAATATATCATACAGATAATAGCTGTATTACCAACAAGTTACCCATAGAAAACGTAACTTGTAGTGGAATTACCGTCTATAGAAAACGGGATATCATCACCACATACTATTATAGTTCACCAGCTATTCTGCTGGGAATTATTCTTAAATACATTAGTCTTTGGACTTTACCATCATAAAAACATCTTATATAAATTAACTTAATTATCAATATTAAAGTAGAGTAAATGTGACCCTTCTATCACCTTTGGAAATGTGGACAATGTAAGCCAGGCGTCAGAGTGGAGGAAGGAGGGCAGCCATTGTTGTTTATACGAGACCAGAGGCTCACACAGGAGCAAATTCGGCTCCTGTTAATTTTACTTGGACGTAGTGTTATGGAACCCAAAGGTGTACCATTGTCAACACGCTGTCTACAAATACAAGTTAAGTGTCTATCCGAAACCCGTTTATCATTCATTTATGGCCATTAATGTCAGGATATAGGGTTAGCCGGTTAGAACGCGAAATCGCCTCATACTAAAGGTAATTAAGCCAGGTCTTTAATGTTCCATGTACTGTATAGTGTTTTCTCTGATATAGCTTGTCATATATAGGATTCTGGCTTCACAGCTAGCGCACTTTTGACAGGTCAAGACGAGGATGCAAGATTATGTGCACCAGTTACTGGGTGATAGAAGCTACCTCAAAGAGGATAATTTGGTGTCTACACCCTAGTTATACCTGGTGGACTAACCTGCTGTACTATAAGATAAGGAACCTCTTCAATGTATGTAGTTACTGTAGTTTGATTGGCTGCATATATTTAATTAATAAACCCCCCTAATGTGTAGAGGATCGATTTGTGAGATTATAAGATTATTGCAGAAATACAGTCCACTTATCATTATACAAATTGCTATCGAAGTATATAAATTAACGTAAATATAAATTCATATAAATTAAATATAAATCTCACAGGTCGGTTCCCACAGTATATATATATATGTAACGTGTTGTAGGTAGCGTTGTTTGCGTGTAGGTCCCTCCTAACCACCACTCCACATACCTGGGTTAGCTTGGTGTGTTGTGCAGGCTCCAATGTCAGGTTAGGTTAGGTCTGCGCTGGTGGGTTTCGATGGGTTTCTTCGGCATGGATGTCCTCCTCCCTTGTCGGGTCGTGGGTGCCGGGTTGTAGACCTGCTCGGACCAGGTGGTCCTTGATGGACTTACCTTTCCTCCACGCAGGCATTGGTGGATTTTTGTGGGAAATTCACCCAGGAAGGGTGGTCACTGTATGTCTTCCTCATCCAGGCCCATACGTCTGAGAGTTTGTTTTAGTTTCCCAGCAAGACCAGGAAAGAACAGGGTAGGGAGGATCCATCTCCTATCCTCCAACCGTGGGGTCAGGCGCCTGAGAAGTTGTTCTCTGGTCTTCCTAAGTAGTTTCTCCTGGGGATGGTTCAGCGTTTCCTCAGGGTAACTGCTGTGTCTAAACATCTCCCACAGGTCGTCTAGATGGGGTAGAGGATTTCGTCCTTGCTGTTTATTCTTTTAAGGCGTAATCAAAGGGAGAAGGGTAATGATTTCTTTAGGGCTAGCGGATGGCATGAGTTGAACTTCAGATATGTGTGAAGGTTCGTAGGCTGTAATACGCCGTCGTGTTCAGGTGTCGGTTTGTCTCGTCCACGTACACTGTGGTGTCCTGGATATTTATTGTGGTGTCGTGTTTTGGGTAAATTTGATGTTTCCATGGACTGTGTTCGTCCGAGCAAAGAAACCCTTTAGACGTAGGAGTCCGCCTACCATGACCCCAAAGATATCATCTATATATCTGTGGTACACTGCCGGGGCGTCATCTCTGTGGGATCTGCCCCTTTCATATACTACATGCATAAAGATGTCAGCAATAGCTACTGTTATGGTCACTATGGACCAGTAACTGGGTTTTTGATGGATGAACCTCGTTTATAGTATCCGACCCCAAGTTGGTAGTATGCTTTCAAGAATTGGCTATATAGTACAATAAGGGAAAGGGGGGATGAACAATACACACAGTTCCCTTCACCAATATATTTACACTTTCAAACGTTAAAATATAATAAATGGATTATTACTACACTTATTTACAGAAGTGTCACTTTCACAAAGGACACCAAAAGTGCACACATGCAGTGTTCACAAACCCCAGTGTTTCTGCCGCTCAGTACCTTGTCCACTCATACTGGAAAACACTGGCAAGTTCACATTTTACGTGGGCCAGCCCACTGAAACAGTATCACGAGGTGCCTACACCCCACTATTGCTCTCCAGCTACTCGCTGGCAGAGGACTTCAGTCACATGCTGATCGGGGTCATAAACAACCATATACAGGGGTAGCTAACGCCTGGCAGAAACCTCTAGCAACAGGCTAGCAGCACTTCACTACAGGCACCTCACTCGTCCATTAGCCTCTTAAGTCAATCCCGGGGTATGCCGATCTCTACTAACACTGTAAATCAGCAGCTAACACACTGCTCAGATCGGCAGCGGCTTACTAAGTCCTCTTCCAGGACCAAGCTGAGACTACATGGACTGCCCAAGGTAAACTGCCTTCCTCAGTATGACTGCTTCCACAAGTCACCTCTGTGGACATGAAACATTATCAGTTAGATGGACGGTACACTGGGGAGTTGACATTATGCTCTGTAGCACAATCTAGGTGGAGCTGGTCTTGATAGGCCCACCACCAGAGGTCATCCCAACGAGCTATCTGACCAAGGCAGGAAAAAAGGAGTCATTCATTGCTGCCACGCCACCACCAATAGATGGTGGTGTCCACATAGCGTCCAATATCAATGGGGGGGGGGGTGTTGGAGTGCAGACTCATAGATGGTGCTGGAATTGCCACTCTACACTCTGACGAAGGTGACGAGACTGTAACAGTTATGCTACTGGATGCTCCTATGGCAGTACCCTTCGTCTTTCTATATGCCTTGCTGTCGAATTGAAGGAAGTATCCCTTATTACATGGAGTATGGCTTCCTCCAATAACTGCCTGTGAGGAGTCCTCTATACTCCTGCGTTTGTCTCGTAGTTGTTGCAGACTCCTCTTGGAACTGGACCTCTCATGCTGGCTATCTTTTTCAGGAAGTCTGTTGTATCTTAAAGGCGTTCAGGTAGGAGTCGTAGAAGGGGGTTGAGGAGGCCTGTTCATATCCAGTCTACCAGTCTGGTAGGTGCCTGGCAGCCGCTCAGCACTGGTCTCCCCTGCCATGTTCCTGTGATCTCGTTCGGTCGTTTGTGAATCTATGGTAGAATATAAAGGTGTAGGTTTTCAGACTCAAAGGCTATGTGGTAGTCCCTTGCCCAGGCTTGCATGTGCTCACCATTCCCATCTCGGGCTTTATTTAAAAAAAACTTGAGGACTAGATTCCTGCTCCTTGTCTGGGCATTCTTCAGAGCAGCGTCATGGTTTGTGATCTGGTGGCATGCTGCTGCGTCTGCCAGGCGTCGTTCCATTTTCTGCGTATAGTTATCCCGTGTCCAGACGACGACGGTGCCTCCCCTTATCCGTGGGTTTAATCAGATGGACGATGTCCATTCTCGACTTCAGTGTTGACAAGGCACCACTCTCCTCTCGGGGCAGGTTGCAGTTGTGTCTGTACAACGTGTCCTTTCTGAGGTCGTTCAGGTGGCGGATCACCTCCCTCAGTCCCACCAAGTTGTAGTTTGGTTGTGGTTTCGTTTTGCCTGGGTAGAGGTACCTGAAAGAGAGGGATAGTTTAGTTTTTGGGGGAGCCCGCTGTAACTTACCTTAGTCGGGGGTTAGGGTGCTCCAGACTTGGTTGATACTGTTTTCCAAGCTGGTGCTTAAGGCCTCATTGGTGTCCTGTCGTATCTTATGTGCTGGTGGGCCTATCACAAAAGTCAGTCCCCTTGCAGAAGTTTCCTCTCGTGCTGGGTTAGGGGAATGTCTGAGACGACAGTTTGCTTTAATCTTTGTGCCCTCTGATGGTCACGTTGTTTCTCCGATCTCCATCTCTACACTCGCTGTCTCGGCCTCCATCTCTACACTCGCTGTCTCGGCCTCCTTCCTGCTGGTTTCTGTTCATGCTGTTAGGTTTGGTTGTTCTTCCATGTTTGGCGCCTGTTGTCTCCACCTGTCTCGGTTGTCGCTCCTGTACCTGTTCCCTCGGAAATAATTCTGGCCACTATTGTTGTTGTAGCAATAGTTAGTTGTTTCCTCTATTGTTACAGCCTTGGTATTGGTTTGGGGAGTTGTCTCTATTGTTATGCTCCCTGTTACTTTGGGATCTGTTTCTGTTCATTCTTGGTGGCTTTCCCCCTCCGTTCCGGTTGTCTGGTCCTCCATTGTTGCGTCTCGAGTCGTCACGCTGTCGCGTTTGTCTCGATGGGCTCCTTCTCCTGGTTGTGCTGGAAGACGAAGCGAAGCTGTGAGGAGACTGTAGTTCCCTCGAAAAGCACGACAACAAAGGGAGTGCAAGTTCCTTCTGGATAGAGCTTTTTGTGCCAGAGATAGGGGGGAACAGGTTAAGGGTGCTATCCGAGAGCAGGAATTGGTGATATTGTTAACAACGTGAATGATATTATGGCTGGAAATGGGAACAAACTCTTTATTTGTATCAGTGCCGGTGGAAATGATGTTGGACAAGTTAGGAGTGAGGAACTTGTATAGAGGTTTAAGACAGCCATAGAATTAGTTAGGAATCTCGATCATATGTGGAATTCTTCCAAGAAAGGGAGTTGGAAATGAATGGTTGTCGAGGGCACTTGGTGTCAATTGCCGACTGGACAAATATTGCAGAACAAATGCAATATCATTCATAGGTAACTTGGAGCACTTCTATGGAAGAAGTGACATGTATGCTCGGGATGGGGTGCATCTATCGAGGGCTAGGTTGTTGATGTTGCGAACTCATTGGAACCAGTGGTTAGAGGCATTTGTTTGGGTTTAAACTGTTAGCATATAGTGATATGGGAATTGATATGAAGAAAGGAGGTAATAAAAGAATGTATTTGTGTGATAAACAAATTGGTAAAATGATCAGGGAAAGAGAAAGGCTTCAAAATAACAATACACTTGGGGTATATTACACGAACAGTAGGAGTCTAAGAAACAAAATTAATGATTAAAATGCTCTTGTCTGCACAGAAAAAAATATATTATTGTTATTAGCAAAATATCAAATAAATGGATTTAATCTATTTCAGATTTATTAGACGAGGAGGGGGAGTAGCCATATATGTTAGGGAAAATTTGAAATGTAGTCTCAAAGAGGGAATCCAAACTGGGCCACACACAGAAACTATTTGGATAGAATTAAACGAAAAAGCAAATAATCTTATAATAGGAGTTATATATAGGCCACCAAACTTAGAATGGAAGCAAAGCATCTATGAGGCGAAATATTTAGAGCATCTAGGTCTAACAGTATGTGTGTCATGGGTGACTTTAATTTTAGTGGAATAAACTGGGTGAACAAAACGGGGAATAGTGAAGCAAAAGATTTTCTAGAATTAATTGACGATTGCTTTCTTACGCAGCACATTAAGGAACCAACACGGGAAAATATTTTATATTTAGTGTTGACCAACAGGGAAACACAAATTAATGACATCGAAATAAGGAGTGAGCTAAGGAACAGTGATCACAAAGAAATCAGATTTAGCATAGAATGGAATACATCTGTAGGAGAAAATTCTGTTAGTGCCAGATTTTCGAAAAGCTGATTTTAATAGCCTAAGAAATTTGTTGAGTCAAATAGATAGGAAAGGCTTGGGCATAGGGGTTGGGCCGGTCTTGGAGCGAGACGTGAACACAGTGATGGGTGATGTAAAAAGGGATTTCGATGTGGACTCAAAATATAAGCAGACGAGGAGTCACAATAACGTGGCTGAAATATGTTGACCAAACCACATACTAGAAAGTGAAGGGACGACGACGTTTCGGTCCGTCCTGGACCATTATCAAGTCGATTGTGAGACTTGATAATGGTCCAGGACGGACCGAAACGTCGTCGTCTCTTCACTTTCTAGTGTGTGGTTTGGTCAACACTCAAAATATAACTTACTTAAAAAGTCTAAGCAAAGCACAGGAACGTAGAATACCATACAAATTGAATAGATCGAATACTAATGACCCGAAATGGATAACAAAGGATCTGAAGAACCTTAAAGGTAGAAAAAGAGTGTGGTACAAAGAATTAGGAATGGGGAAGTTAGTTTAGAACAAGAATTCGTACAACTAGTTAGAAATATTAAAAATCAAATAAGGAGGGCAAAAAGAAACTATGAAGTTCGCATAGCAGGGCAAGCAAAGACAAATCCTAAAGGGTTTTTTGTTATATCGAACAAAGATTTGGGAAAGAATAGGTCCATTAAAAACTGAGACAGGTCAGATAACGGATAATGACGAAGAGATGAGTAGTATTTTTAATAAATATTTTATCTCTGTATTCACTTAAGAGGAACTTAACACCATGCCTTCAGCCGAACAAGTCTATGTGGGTGGGAACGAGGACATGTTGATTAGTCTAGCAGTTACCAGGGAGGATGTAATTAAACAAATAGTGAAACTCAAGCCTGTAACCGTTCTCGACATAATGGTTATAAAAAAAAGAAGAGGATTTTACTACTAATGTTTGTAGTCGGCACACAAACACTGTTATCAACATACAGCAAAGATAAAAACGTTGGAGGTGAGCGGGGATTGAACTATAGCGTCTTAGAGAATGCAAGACGCGCGCCTTACCTCTGAACCACGACATGCTAATTAAGAACCCTGGGACTCGACTGTGTCGTCTAAGAACCCACTTCAAAACCTCCCCATAACTAATTGATTTTTACATTATCATTATTTTATTTTTATTACACAGAATAATCACACTATCGTGATGCAGGAATGAGAACATCCGTAGGAGCAGTGATGAGGGATCGAACCTCTGTGTTGGGTGTTCCCTGGCCCACGCTCTACACGACTAGATCACGACATGGTCAAAAGGATTGTAACCTGGGTGTACTACTGAACCCTCCAGTATTCCTGAGGCTTCAACTCCAGCTGAACCAGAGTTTCACACACACACTCGCGCCATGCACTCTGACTCCGTCATCTAGGACTTGTTCTACCTCTGACGCTCCTCTTTCACTATAGAGTAATCCCACTAATATGATGTATCAGTATAATCGGGACTCAGCGCCTTGGTGTATCATTATACAATGGATGTATCATCAAACAATGCCTTACTGTATTATCATACAAAATCTATTCATCATCATACAAAATCTGTGTGCATCATACAAAATCTTGACGAATCAGCATACAATGCCTCTGCATTGTTTCTGACAATAATAGAGTAATTAGCACTTCTTAAGTTATAAAACCTTTTACTTATTGAATTCCAGAAATAAACCCGTTCATCTAGCTTTATAAACCATTAACTGCCTCCACCCACTGCTCTCCGGTGTTTAATTTTACTGCCCCACATTAGCATGTAATTTGCATACCAGCTACTTACTGCAGGCTAAGTCAGACACGAGCACTTAACACCTGATCCCGTTTCAAAGGTCACATAATGACCTGAATTCTGCGCTTACTGCAGTCACCGCCCCGCTCCTGTGCGTAGGTAAGTCCGCTACGGGCTCGCCATAGACCGTGCTACTTGGAACTTTTTGTTCCCAGTAGCTGAATCTGTAACAATAACAACTGTGCTTTCAGGAACAAGCACACGCGTGTCCTTGTCCCGGGCCCTCGTTGACGGATCAGCCAGCCAGGCGTTGACGGATCAGCCAGCCAGGCGTTGACAGACCAGCCTGCCAGGCGTTGACGGACCAGCCAGCCAGGCGTTGACGGACCAGCCAGCCAGGCGTTGACGGACCAGCCAGCCAGGCGTTGACGGATCAGCCAGCCAGGCGTTGACGGACCAGCCAGCCAGGCGTTGACGGACCAGCCAGCCAGGCGTTGACGGACCAGCCAGCCAGGCGTTGACGGACCAGCCAGCCAGGCGTTGACGGACCAGCCAGCCAGGCGTTGACGGACCAGCCAGCCAGGCGTTGACGGATCAGCCAGCCAGGCGTTGACGGATCAGCCAGCCAGGCGTTGACGGACCAGCCAGCCAGGCGTTGACGGATCAGCCAGCCAGGCGTTGACGGACCAGCCAGCCAGGCGTTGACGGATCAGCCAGCCAGGCGTTGACGGACCAGCCAGCCAGGCGTTGACGGAACAGCCAGCCAGGCGTTGACGGAACAGCCAGCCAGGCGTTGACGGAACAGCCAGCCAGGCGTTGACGGAACAGCCAGCCAGGCGTTGACGGAACAGCCAGCCAGGCGTTGACGGAACAGCTAGGATTCCTTCTCATATTAACTATACAACCCACAATATCATGGGTAATAGCATTTCATTACTTTGTTACCGGGGAGTCAAACAGAGCCTGAGCGGCCAGTTTCATTCTCTAGCGTCTCGATGTTGTGATCCAGAGAGGAAATGCCTCCTGTTCTCTGGGCACGGCCCGTGCTCCCTGCTCTGTGGATCTGCAGAATCCTGTATACTTAACTTCTCTAGCCTGTGTGGGTCCTATTCTTTCTTATTAATCCTTTTTAAAGCCTACGGAAGATTGACTGGGAAGTTGACCAGACCACCGCTAGAAGGTGAAGGGACGACGACGTTTCGGTCCGTCCTGGACCATTCTCAAGTCGATTGTGAGACTTGAGAATGGTCCAGGACGGACCGAAACGTGTCTGGTCAACATTCTTCAGCCACGTTATTGTGACTCATCGCCTGCACTGACTGGGAGCCTTGCATTCCCGAGGGTATTGCCTAGTGTCGTTCCCATCTTCCAGGCCTGCGTTCGGGGGTCGGCTGGAAAGAATTACGTAGCGGGGGTATTCCATATGGGTCTCTCTCATCCAGGTCCGTAAATTATTGCATTTCATTCCTAAGAGTTTTCATTGTTGAGGGGATGTAGGCGGAACTCTCCTGGATGTGGGAATTCGGCGCCTTTTTCCCTGAGAAGATCCTGTCCGTTAGCTGTCAAAAGCTTCCTTGCGGAGTTCTGGAATGTAATGTATCCATGATTCTTAAGAAAAATATCCCTATATCTTCCAATGCTCCATCAAGATTTGTCTCTTGGCTTGTAATTCTTTTTATCCTTATTGCCGGAGAATATGGAAGGGATTTCTTCGAGATTCATCTATGTTTACACAGGTTTCCAGAATGAGCTTCGGCGTGGGGTTAAAGGTTAATTTTTGGTCTGGGTGGACGTTGTCTGTCCATCTGGGGAATGTTTGTACCGCCTTGTTCCTCCCGTCATTATACCCAAGATATTATCATCGATGTTCGTGTAATGAATGAGTAGGTCGGGGAAGCAGTTTTTTTTCTGAAATAGTGTTTGCACTTGAAGATTTGTCACACTGCTCTGGGAACACAAACCGTAACTCTCTCTTTTTTCCGCTTGTTACAACTTGTAATAAAGTTGTTACATCTTGGCTTAACGTGTTTATGACGTATTAGAACGTTGTTACAACTTGCTATATTGGTTGTTATAACTGGTTAGGAGGTGTTAAAACTTGTTCGAACGTTGTACCAACGTCGTAGTTTCGGTGTGTTTGGCTGGTGGAAACACTGCCTCCTGGTGCCGCCCTTTTGATGCATCTGTAAGCTCTCCCATTAAGCACACGGAGGGTGTCTTCTAGGATGTGTAGAAGAATTGTGTATTACACTAATTCCTTGCACGAGTCTCTTGAACAAATCCACAAGGGCCGTGCTGAGGGTTCGAACCTCCGTCCGAGAGGATCCCAGACGCTGCCTTAATCGACTGAGCTACGACATGGTAAAAGAATGACGTAGGTTCGAACCCTCGTCACGGCCCTTCTGGATTTGTTCATTTGATGTATCACGCTATTATGATTTCTGTGTGTAATGAGTCTCTTCTTACTCCAGCCTCCCTTAGGCCTAGGCCTATCGAGGGGACCTCGATATAAGCCTAACGTGTGTGTGTGGCTTCCTGTCCAGTATAATAATTCATTGTATAATAATACAATGAATTATTATTATAAATAAGGATACATTTTGATGAGATATGTTAAATTTGAGTCAATTTAGTTAAATTCAGCTTTGGTTGTTTTGAGTAGGTTAAATGTGGATACTTTGAGGTAAATTTTGTTAGATTTAGTTTAATTTAGAATTAATTAGGATGTAGTAGAATACCTTAGGTTAGGATAGGATAACTTTGCTTTGGAAAGGATATAATTGGTAAGGATAGGACACCATGGGTTAGGATAGGTTAAATTTAGATATGATAGGCTAAATTCAGCTTACTGTAGGTTTGGTTAAATGTAGTTAGATTTATCATCTGTTAAGATAAATTATGATGGGATAGGTTACCTAAGGTTGGGATTGGTTAACTTAGGATTCGATCAGATGTCATCGGTTAGGATAGATTAAATTCGATTAAGATAGATAAAATTTTGCTTGTATATAACAAATTTGGTTAAATTTAGATAGGATAAGATAAAATCGGTTTAATTTAAATAAGGTCCAAGAACTAACAGCTCAATCCTGCAGGCAAAAATAATAAATATAGATGCACGCACGCACACACATGGCAAACAAAACTAGTAAAAGTTACAGAAAGAAATTTCCTCACACATGTTAGGGTGGAAACATAAGACAATGTGAAGGCCAACTTGCAAGTTTGGGTTTAGTCTTCATACAAAGCGAAAAGGACATTGAGATCATTGAGCGTGAAATGCTAAGGCCGGCAACTGACCATTGTGTGTGTGCTGGTGTACTGGGAAAAGTACTACAGTGGGTGAAGGAGTACCTGTCAGGAAGAAGACAATCATAGTAAGAGGAGAGAATGGAGAAGATGTAGCAAGAGGAGTACCTCAAGGGTCGGTACTAGTGGGAGAGAGAGAGAGAGAGAGAAGATTAAGCCACCCAAAAGGTGGCTTGGGCATGAATAGCCCATAAGTGGTGGCCCTTTTGAGCCATTTCCAGTATCAATAGATGATACTGTAGATCTGTGGAGGTGTGACTGCACCCTGCGTGACGGGAGATGTCTCCCGTGAGTACTAGTGGCCCATCCTGTTCCTAATATATGGAACGGGAGACGTCTCCCGTCACGCAGGGTGCAGTCGCACCTCCACAGATCTACAGTATCAGCTCTTGATACTGGTAATGGTTCAAAAGGGCCACCACCTACGGGCTATTCATGCCCGTGCCACCTTTTGGGTGGCTTAATCTTCATCAATCAATCATCCTAATATATGTAATCCATCTAACAGAGGAAATAAGCTCATTCTTATCCATGTTTGCTGACTATGCTAAACTAATGAGGCGAATCAGAACTAAGGTGGATTGCAATACATTACAAGACGAACTAGACAATCTCCAGAGATGGTTTGAGAAATGGTTATTAGACTTTAACCCTGAAAAATGCAAGATTATAAAGATAGGAGTTGGAGCAAGAAGACC
Organism: Procambarus clarkii; assembly: GCF_040958095.1. Taxonomy (NCBI): domain Eukaryota; kingdom Metazoa; phylum Arthropoda; class Malacostraca; order Decapoda; family Cambaridae; genus Procambarus; species Procambarus clarkii. Next base: position 5,608,955 of record NC_091235.1, read on the forward strand.
TCACATACAGCACAGGATGAAGGGAAGGCAACTTCCAACTTCTGAAGAAGAGAGAGACTCAAGAGTGGACATAACTGGGGATCCAACACCAGAGGCACACATCAGCAGGATAACGAGGGCAGCATACGTCATACTGGCAAACGTCTCGTTATCCTTCACCAACTTGGACAACGGTCCCTTCCGAGCGCTGTATACATCATCTGTCACACCTGCTATTGGGTATGCTGCACCAGCATGGAACCGTAACCTGAAGAAGCACAAAACGACACTGGAAAAGGTTAAAAAATAGGCAACAAGGCTCGTTCCTGAGCTATGAAGACTGAAGGAACTGAATCTCACTATACTGGAGAAAAGGAAGAATAGGGCAGACGTGATAACGACATACAAGATACTAAGCGGGATTGAAAAAGTAGATATAGAAAAAGTGTTCAAATTAAGGAACAGTAGAACGAGAGGGCATCATTAGACACTGGAAACACAGATGAGTCACAGATGTCAGAAAAAACTTTCTCTCTAAGAGTCGTAAATACGTGGAAGCGACTAGATGAGGAAGTTGTCAAAGCAACTTCGATACACAATGTAAATATGATATGGGAAAATGAGTGAGAAGTCACTGCATTGAAGTAATGATGGTCGAAAGGCGGGGTCCAAGAGCTAATAGATCGATTCTTCAGACACAAATAGTAAATACATACACAAAGCAGTGAAGCACCTTTTGTGGAGTATGTGCGAACTTCAAACCAACTAAGCCCTCTGTATATTTTACCTTGTCTATACACGCACACATCCTGGGGATGTATGCATGTGTGTGTACTCACCTATATGTGCTTGTGGGGGTTGAACTTTGGCTCTTTGGTCCCGCCTCTCAACTGTCAATCAACAGGTGTACAGGTTCCTGAGCCTACTGGGCTCTATCATATCTACATTTGAAACTGTGTATGGAGTCAGCCTCCACCACATCACTGTCTAATGCATTCCATCCGTTAACTACTCTGACACTGAAAGTTCCTTCTAACGTCCCTGTGGCTTATATGGGTACTCAGTTTCCACCTGTGTCCCCTTGTTCGCGTCCCGCCAGTGTTGAATGTGTGTGTGTGTGTGTGTGTGTGTGTGTGTGTGTGTGTGTGTGTGTGTGTGTGTGTGTGTGTGTGTGTGGAAAAATAAGGATTAAGGACTTTCCCGAAACGCTATACGTGCTAGTTGTTGTACACAGAATGTAAGAATTCTTGCATATATAAATAACAAAATAAAAATACAACATTGTGATACCCCTGGTGAAGTGTGCCTGGCCACCGTACCTCTCCTCCAGCGCCACCGTCACCACCTCCACCGTCCGCTCCACACTGGTCCCTGACCCCAAGGAGAACGTGACGTTACTGCCCCGAGGGGTGTTGAGGCCCACACCAGGGCACCAACCTCCAGTTTTTTTTCTCCTAGTCTTTATAGGATCTTTTCCGGGTATATGGCGTATATATATTATCCAGGTGTGTGTGTGTGTGTGTGTATATATATATATATATATATATAATATATATATATATATATATATATATATATATATATATATATATATATATATTAGTATATTTTGGTAGCAGTCTTTCCTGTAGACATATATTATTAAATATGACCGAAAAAGTAAGATTAATAATTCTAACACGAATTTTCTCAATCTTTCGTACATTTCTTTTCACTGTTGGAGGTAATTCAAAAATCAATTCTCCAAAATTCATTTTTATTTCTAGTCTGACGCGACACTTGAGCGCGTTTCCTAAAACTTATTACATTTTCAAAGATTTTAGTTAACATATACACAACTGAATAGAACTTACTGAATAGAATAGAACATCTCCGATTTTGTTTATATCTACATTTGAGTGAGGTGGATGGGGTGAGGTGGTATTTAATAAGGTATTAATTTCATCATCACAAGCCAGAACATGAAACAATGGGTATTGAATAGAAGTGATTGTAGAAAGCCTATTGGTCCATATTTCTTGATGCTTCTACATTGGAGCGGAGTCTTGAGGTGGGTAGAATATAGTTGTGCATTAATTGGCTGTTGATTGCTGGTGTTGACTTCTTGATGTGTAATGCCTCGCAAACGTCAAGCCGCCTGCTATCGCTGTATCAAACGATGATTTCTGTGTTGTTTACTAGGATTTCTCTGGCGATGGTTTGGTTGTGGGAAGAGATTATATGTTCCTTAATGGAGCCCTGTTGCTTATGCATCGTTAAACGCCTAGAAAGAGATGTTGTTGTCTTGCCTATATACTGGGTGCCCTCTTGGGGACTGTAAGCTCCAAAAAACCCAGTATATAGGCAAGACAACAACATCTCTTTCTAGGCGTTTAACGATGCATAAGTAACAGGGCTCCATTAAGGAACATATAATCTCTTCCCACAACCAAACCATCGCCAGAGAAATCCTAGTAAACAACACAGAAATCATCGATAGATACAGCGATAGCAGGCGGCTTGACGTTTGCGAGGCATTACACATCAAGAAGTCAACACCAGCAATCAATAGCCAATTAATGCACAACTATATTCTACCCACCTCAAGACTCCGCTCCAATATAGAAGCATCAAGAAATATGGACCAATAGGCTTTCTACAATCACTTCTATTCAATACCCATTGTTTCATGTTCTGGCTTGTGTTGATGAAATTAATACCTTATTAAATACCATCTCACCCCATCCACCTCACTCAAATGTAGATATAAACAAAATCGGAGATGTTCTATTCTATTCAGTAAGTTCTATTCAGTTGTGTATATGTTAACTAAAGTCTTTGAAAATGTAATAAGTTTTACGAAACACGCTCAAGTGTCGCGTCAGACTAGAAATAAAAATGAATTTTGGAGAATTGATTTTTGAATTACCTCCAACAGTGAAAAGAAATGTACGAAAGATTGAGAAAATTCGTGTTCGAAAAAGTAAGATTAATAATTCTGTCATATTTAATAATATATATATATATATATATATATATATATATATATATATATATATATATATATATATATATATATATATATATATATATATATATATATATATAATACACACATACACACACACCTGGATAATATATATACGCCATATGACGTACGCCATATACCCGGAAAAGATCCTATAAAGACTAGGAGAGAATATATATATATATATATATAATATATATATATATATATATATAATATATATATATATATATATATATATATATATATATATATATATATATATATATATATATATATATGTCGTACCTAGTAGCCAGAACTCACTTCTCAGCCTACTATTCAAGGCCCGATTTGCCTAATAAGCCAAGTTTTCCTGAATTAATATATTTACTATAATTTTTTTCTTATGAAATGATAAAGCAACCCTTTTCTCTATGTATGAGGTCAATTTTTTTTTATTGGAGTTAAAATTAACGTAGATATATGACCGAACCTAACCAACCCTACCTAACCTAACCTAACCTATATTTATAGGTAAGGTTAGGTTAGGTAGCCAAAAAAAGCTAGGTTAGGTTAGGTTAGGTAGGTTAGGTAGACGAAAAAACATTAATTCATGAAAACTTGGCTTATTAGGCAAATCGGGCCTTGAATAGTAGGCTGAGAAGTGCGTTCTGGCTATTAGGTACGACATATATATATATATATATATATATATATATATATATATATATATATATATATATATATATATATATATATATATATATATAATATTAATAAACCCAATAGTACACAGGCCTCACTTTAAATACTTGAAAGTTCCAAACTTTACTTTTTCATGGTCCAGAGAACGAGAGAGTTTTGAAACACACAGTCGACAGAAATGCGACTTTTTAGCTGCTGTGAGACTGTTGATAGAAGTCCATTGTGTGGACTTGACTAAAAACCGTAGCTGAGTAGGATGAAGCATGACGACTGCCTCCATATGCGGATAATGTGGCAGTTGCCTCAGCGATGGCACAATGCCTCTAATCCCACCACTCTTCTCCACGTGGCAGACGGATGCATCAAAGCAACGTTAATGATGGCAGTAATCAGGCAAGCCGGACAGTTGTTTGCAAACCGTGTGATCTCGGACAAAAGATCTTATACAGCTGCTACGAGAACTAGATTCTTTCACCAGTGTAGCCTGGTACAGATCCTAAAGAGAGCAACACCATTGCTTTGTAAACTTTTGACTCTTGAAGCACAAACCATCCCAGGCTGGGGTCACTACGAGCTCTGGAAAGATTTTTGAAATATCCCGGAATGGTTTTTACTCAATTTCTGGACTGTCATCATCTCTGGGTCAAAGTTTATCTTCTCTTAAATTTTTCTGCTGACTGCGATTCTTAATTTCGTTCTTTTACTGCAAGTCTTATTGGGTCCGCTTAGGCTTGTTCATGTTGCAAATTGCAACTGCAGTACACGCATTACCAAACTGTAGCAGATTATACCATACCTCGAGAAGGCCTGGATGATCCATGCTCTATCATTCATTTTCCTGATTAGATCTTTATATTTTTCCGAAAAAAACGGCCTTTGGTGATGTGGGAGCTGTTTTGTGGCGACAACTTCAGTCACCTACAACAAGTTGTCTCTTGAAATAATAAAATTCCTGGAACTGTCACCTCGGGCACCTGAGGCTTCCCACCACTAGGATGTTCCCGGAGCCTGGACAGTCATTGTGTAGATAAGCTCCGTTTTGTTTCCTTACGAGGCTGTACGATATCCCTGTTTCGTTATCTATTTGACAGTAAATATAGAGGTTATAGTTAGTGCAGGCGGTACCAACTCGGTCACCTGCACTCCTGCTCCTGCACTACGCATCATTCACTCCGGGATTTAAGTGAGTTCAATTTACCATCTGATGACCAAACCACAACTGAGAAGATTGTGAAGCGACGATTTATTTGATTGTTGCCGCCGGAGGCGGCTAGTTTACTGTGCACCCCATACTTGTACTGTGAGCGGTAGCGCAAAAAGCATTACAGAGCACACAAAAGATCTTTATCAGACCTCAACGGAGATTATTACATTAACAATTTCATCTATCCTTCACACCTTATAATTACAATGTCAGATAGAGAATGTTCTATTTCAAGAGCTATATATTTACAGTAAGTCATTATACATTAATGGTAGGTCTTATCGCTTATTCATAATTGTTTGAGCAGTGAAGATATTAGTCATAGGAGAGCTGCTATTTATTATTAGTTTTCACATTACATTACTTGTTTCTTAATCTCTCATGTCGTTTATCTACTGGGAGCGAAATATGGATACAGCGCAAGGATTTCAGGTTTATCTTTGGTAATAAGATAGGTTGCCATATCATACAACACGAGTTTAGATTTATCTCTAAATGGCTCAATTTTACTACATTCCAAGATAGTGTTAGAGTGTGTGTCTTTGTCCACACTACACTTTACTTCATCAAGATCCCTATACAAGCTGAACTCTGCAATTTACCATCTCTTGAGGTTAGACATAATCTCCTACCAGAAATTGTAGCCAATAATTCCCAGTTCGCACTGCAGTTGATTCTACCCTTTCCCCCGCCTCCACCGGGCCGGGGGCGGTGTATATGAGAGGAAAATTAAAATTTCATGTAACCGACTCCACTAGCAAAAATTCACGTTTTGTGTTAGGGCGCCTTGAGGTCACGGGGATGTTAGTTTGATTAACTGTGAAGAGAGATACTTGATTTGTTTATATGTCAACAAACTACGTAATTACTAGCTCATATGTGCTACAACTTTCTTAACTAAATGTATTTTTGGGGTTCAGGAAATGTTAATACAAGCTAGGGAACCCAAACCTTACAGAAAAACCACAATACAGCACATCTGGTGTATCAGTATTTAAAAACATTGTCATGATAATATGTAAAAGAAAGGTTGCAAAAAAAAAAAAACTAATGAAGCATCAAAATACACGGTAATGGCAGGTCAAATTTCCATATATAAATTATCACATATATCCTTGGCAAGAGCACCTGATCAATTTATCCAAGCTGGCATGTAATGACTCACCTCATTACTATCTTAGAGTTTATTTACTGGCAAAGCTGCATTAGGCTTTTGTCCCGTGACGCGGCTTGTGTCAGCGTGACATCATTCTGTCTTTGTCTTAATTCCTTCATAAAAAACTATTTACATTTTATTTAGATTATTATATAATTAGTAATGAAGACCTCAATTATTCCTTTATATATATACATATATAGTTGCCTACTTTCTCTAGCTACAAGATCTGTAGTATAAAGTGTGGACTATTTTGGCTGCCAGAGTCAGGTTACATGTTTATTCCGTCTATGGAAAATAAAACTTCTTCCATCCATACTTTATTCCGTCCATAGAAGCCAGCGTTACACACATGTCTTTCAAGCGCGAGATGAAACGGGGAAAACGAGTTTGTTGTTAATAAAATCGATTTGTTGAGTAGATAGACCTCTCAAAAACATGGCGACGGTGGGAAAATTAAATATATGGGACTTATGGTGGTGATACGGTTGTGAACCGCTTTCTCAAAGGATTAAGCACATGTGTACCACGTTTCCTGATTTTGTTAAAAGAGAATAACCATAACGTTAATTTAAGATTGAATCCGCCACTAATCCACCAATTTCTCAAAAAAAAAAAAAAAATTGTCAGTTTATCATGCTAGGGTTACGAAATTGCGCCACGCTTTCAAATAATTTTCCTATAACTATCTTCGTAACTTATCTGCTAAGGCCTAACTGGTAGCCAATTCACGTTCCAGGAATCACCTCTTCCAAATGGGAAATTGAATTGTTAAATGTCTAGCAAAATTGCATTATATATTCAGAAAACGGGACCGGTTAAATAGAAAACGGACGAATCATCGACCATCTCAGTCGGATCTGATCTCATTGCAGCTTTTCCTCTCTTATGTTTCTGGAACACCTTAAAGCCATTCAAGCAGCGTCTCCGGGGGTATTGGAGTCGCTTCAGGGCCGATCTGCGGAGGTGTTGATCTATTCTTAGTTTGTTTAGAGCTGGAGAACTAGGTCACTCAACATCACCTGGGAATGTAGGCTTCGTCTATGCTGCATGTTAATGCTAGTAGGTCACTCAACACCACCTGGGAATGTTAGCCTCGTATATGATGCATATTAACACTTAATGAAATTCCACTTTCGTTGTTGTTCTGGTAATGTGTTGGTGTTACAGGATTATTATTATTTAGATGTGTTATGTGATAAGTGTGTTATATCTATACTATAAGGGAGGATTTCTATATTTGTCTCTGTCCAAAGTTGGAGGCCAGATGCTTCGGGCTAGCCTCATCCAAACTAGCAGAGGGAATGGTCTGGGGTACGGGATGAACATAGGCTTATTGGGGGTCGCCAGAAATCAAAACGAAATAGCGTGATATGGTCATATTAAGATCCCCACGACGATTTTTATACTGCTTGCCAAGCACACAGATAAATATTTTTAAAACAAAACATTCAAAAGAACTCGTATGGTAATATACACCCTTATTTACTGACCTCGGGAATATTAAAATAAATGTTCTGCTATCCATACTTTGCCCGTAGTCGCATAAAACACACTCCTTCCGTTCATCTATACATATATCGATGAACGGTTAGATGGATGGATAAGTGAATAGATAGGTGGACAGATAGATGCCTAGATGAATGGATTAATGGACAGATGGATAGATGAGTAAATAGATAACAGATGGATAATTAGGTGGATAGATGAATGGTTAGATTTATAGATTAATGGAAAGACAGATGGATAAATGTTATATATATTATATATATATATATATATATATATATATATATATATATATATATATATATATATATATATATTATATATATATATATATTTATATATATTTATATATAATTTATATATATATATATATATATATATATATATATTTATATATATATTTATATATATTTATATATAATTTATATATATATATATATATATATATATATATATATATATATATATATATTTTTATATATATTTTTATATATATATGCGAACAAGCCTGAATGGTTCCCAGGACTATATGCAACTGAAAACTCACACCCCAGAAGTGACTCGAACCCATACTGCCAGGAGCACTATGCAACTGGTGTACAAGAGACCTTAACCACTCGACCATCACGACCGGATAAAAGATGATGGTAGCCGAGGCTATTTCCCCATCATCCCCCCTCCCCCCCCCCCAGCGCTCTGATGGTAATCTTGGGCATGGTATTCTATAAAATCATCTCATTTTTTGGGGCCACATGAGCAACACAAATGCGAACAAGCCTGAATGGTCCCCAGGCGTATATGCTGTTTCCCCAACAACATTCAGGCTGGTTCGCATTTGTGTTGCTCACGTGGCCCCAAGAAATGAGGTAATTTCGACTTGAGAATGGTTCAGGACTGACCGAAACGTCGTCGTCCCTTCACTTTCTAGTGTGTGGTCTGGTCAACATACTTCAGCCACGTTTATTGAGACTCATCGCCTGTAATGTGTTCCTCATCCCTCAGCACCAAGCGTATCTAGCCTATTTGACAGGAAAAAAAATCAGCATTGTTTGGTGGCTCAGTGAGATAGCCATCGGTTGAATTACATCTTGAGTAACAGTAACTTATGACCCCAGGTAGCCTGGTGGAGCGAGTCTACCAATTGAGTTATTCTGCACATCTGACCAGAGATTAAAATGTCAGAGGAAGGAAATTTATTGGGTAAACGTCAGTGAGTGACTTAAAAGCATACAAGCAGAGGATGAACATCTTATAGAGGTTAGAGGGAGTAAGATGTCGACATTTTGTGACGTGATGTGACGCTGGCGGACATCGTAACGCGTCATTGAATTGCCACAGTCGTCAGGAATGGACGTAGGTCACTGTGTTCTGGGAAAATAGAAGAATACCCTTCTGGATAAAGTGTTTTGAGTGAAGGCTACAATGTACACCTGGTGAGGAAGCTGCCGTGGATACGACTTATGTCATTTCTCAGTGATTATGAAGATATTAGCGACGACCTGAAGCCTAGAGGATGGTCGTGCCTGTGTGGGACTCAAGTCTGTTATATCTTCGAGTGGAGGAGAGTAAGCAGGTATTTCTATATGGAGCCTGCCAGGCGACTTTGTGTGCTCAAGTCAGGAGGAGAGAAGCTGAGAGGCAGTCCTAAAGTGATTTTATTGGGCGGCCGAGAATAACACCATATTGGAGAGCCAGAGAGTGGGCGCCCTCACATCCCTAATTCTGCGGTTTGTATAGGAGTTAGTGAAAGAACTAGGCATCTGAAGATTAGATGGTGAACTCCAAGTGAGAGCTGAACTGCGAGTGTAGAGCAGAACTTCAAGCTGAGCAGTGGAACTCCATTGATATAGTGGAACTTCTAGTGTAGGGGGAGCTACACGTTTCTTTTGTGAAGGCATTTTTCAGGAGCTTCACTGACATTCGAGTGGGACTTCATTTGCAGCAGACATTGAGGAGGACTGCAGGAGTACCTACCTCATTTTGAGAACCCAGATAGATGTTGTTAGTAGTGGGAACATAGTAGTAAGAGAACAGAGAATCGTGTGGACACACTGAGATGTTTGAGGGAGTGCTTGATTGGGTATTGGCATGAAAGGCGCAGTGTAAGATGAGATTGATCTCTCTCTTTTGGTTGGGGATATATGCATTTTTGCACCAGGTATTAAACCTCAAGCAGTGAGGGGTGGGGGCAGTAGGTTGTGTACCGAGAGTAGAGAAGCAGCCTTATACAGTTTGATATAATATTGGAGTGTTATCGGTTGGTAGGAGGCTGCACTGTAATATTATCTTTTTATATATTTTTTTGTATTTGCATGAAATAAATGTTTGTATGTTAACAGCCGATTTTCGCCGTTATCCTGGTGAGGCTTCCTGGACAGAGAGAGAAGGTTGCAAATTGGGTGATAGTGGACAATAACTCACTAAGAGGGATTTAGGAGATCATCCCACAACGAGGAGAGTGTGGGGGAGTCATGGCGGCTCGAGTGGGTGTGAACTCATGAAAACTAAGTCAGTTCGTAGCCGCACCCCGAATAAAGGTGCCGCTGAACCCCTCTCCAAAAACAAACCGATAACGGGGTGATCTCCCAACTAATTGCAAGCACTTCATTGTCCACTGCTGGTCAACTGACGGAAGTGTGGTTACCGTGGTTGGTCATATTTTTATCAGGGAGTGGTAGTGGTTGGGGTCTCTGTTCGTCGGTAAACAAGTATAAATCAGGTTCAATAACCAGTTTCAAAAAACCCCCCAACCCCTGATACTTGCCAGCATCGTCCCCAAGATAAAATAGTTTTCAGGGTTTTGATAACATGATTTACATCATTTGTCTTGTCTTCTGAAAAAGCCAATGTATAATCATTTGCCTAAATGCAAGCCTTAAGTATTAACCTCGGGATGTCATCGAAGTAGATGTTGCACAAAAGTGGTCAAGTCACACTCTATACCTTCCCCAGGGGTATCGCCGTACTATGGCAAAGGGATTCCAGTATGCTATTAATTCCAGTATGACTTCACGTTCTCTACATTATGCCCAACCACTTGGGCTGGACGGTAGAGCGACGGTTTCGCTTTATGCAGGTCGGCGGTCAACCCTCGACCATCCACAAGTGGTTGGGCACCATTCCTTCCCCCCGTCGCATCCCAAATCCTTATCCTTATCAAATGAACAAATCCACAAGGGCCGAGACGAGGATTCGAACTTAGAGGATTTCTTAATCTTATCCTTTCCAAGTGCTATATAGTAGTGATGGCTTGACGTTTTCCCTTGATAATTCCCTCCCTCTCTACTTTGGAAACTTATTAAGTGACACTAGATGGCGTACCATTTCACATCCATCACTTTCGCTCTGCTGAAATCAATTCCTGTATACTAATAATGCAAAATTCTTGGGATTGAACTTTGACCCCACGCCTCTCTTAGTCTCTTGGTCCATGGCCACTGAAGTAAATTCTTCACAAACCTTACCTTAAGAGGCCTGACAGCTGAGTGGACAGCGTTCGGGATTCGTAGTCCTAAGGTTCCGGGTTCGATCCCCCTACTGAAGGCGGAAACAAATGGGCAGTCTCTCTTTCACCCTGATGAAATATTTTTGTTCACCTAGCAGTAAATAGGTACCTGGGAGTTAGACAGCTGCTACGGGCTGCTTCTTGGGTGTGTGTAACAAAAAGGAGTCCTGGTCGAGGATCGGGCCGCGGGGACGCTAAGCCCCGAAATCATCTCAAGATAACCCCAAGCTACTCAGTTTCGTTTTCTATTTTGGGTTCTCTGGTAGGTTAGGATAAGGGCAGTTTCTTGACGCTGGGAAACCTTAGAGAATAGGCTGCCTAGGAAGCAGATTTGAAAACATTCCGTCATTTCCACTGCGTTTTGGTGGTTCTGCTTGTTCACTGACTTCGCCCTAAATACCTCTTGTCGTCTTGATGCTGAGCGACATTCGAGTTGGCTCCTCGGCTCGGTTCGTATTGCTTTCGGTACTTCTCATGATCACTTAAACAACACCATTCATGCTTGTATCATACCTGTATTACTGCCTGTGGTGGTGTGGGGAGCTGGAACCAAGCGTATTGGTGTTTACCTTTGGACAACTTCAGCGACGTGAAGATGGGGTTGGGGGGTCCTGCTGCATGGGTAACAGCTTCTCCATATCAACCTACCCTGGCTTTGTGCCTTGGAGATGACACTCCAGCCTCAACAACCAGAGCGCAGCTCCATAATCTCCCAAGACTGCATGATGCCTATTACTACTGCCTCTATTGTAGGTCTTCCTCATATTTTTGTCTGCAAGGATGACCTATTTAAAGTTCTCATATTACTCATCTGTAATGAGTCGACCCATCGTATTGTGCCTATCTTGCCCCCATCACCCCCCTTCCTTGTAGAGTTTCATTTGTATAATTTTTCAAAGACTTGCTCCGTATCCGTGAACATTTTCCCTGACATTCTCATCTTGCCGCTCTGTTTACAGACGAGTCAGTCATGTGATGCAGGACCTTGCTAACAATCGTTTAGATCTGAAGTATTTTTTGACTGGCTCAGTCTCGCCGAACACACCACCAAACTACAACGTTGCTACAACGTTGGTTTACACAACCTTTTAATAATTGTAACAACCAATATAGATAGTTGTGACAATGGTTTAATAGGGCATTGAAAACGTCTTAATACAGCATAAAAACGTTATAACATGATGTAACCACTTTATTGCAAGTTGTAACAAGGGAATCATAGGGACCGTTATGTTGTGTGTTTGCATGGATATATATATTCATTTAGATCTGAAGTATTTTTTACTATCTGGCTCGGTAACGAACGTTTATTTGACAGCTGAGAAGCAAAATGTTGAGCCTTCTCTGTGACACAGAACTACGAGGTCTCCATAGTGGTGGTAGAGTCTCGGGTATCAGGTGGTAGGTATCTAACTACCAGTATCAGGTGGTAGGTATCTAACTACCAGTATCAGGTGGTAGTCCCTTTTTTCTTTTTTTAAGTATGCACCACTAAGCTTTACTGTACACAGATCGACTATGCTTCTTAAACCTTCGTGTTACCGGTCAATAGCCCTTTCTTTTTCTTTTTTTGGCCTTTGTTTCACATGATTTCTTGAATTATCATAGATATTCTTCTTTCGGTTGGTTGGTTTTCTATAACAGCGATTCTATGGTCTTGACTTCTGATCGGCTACAATTCTACACTTATCTCATGGATTGAATTTATAAATTAATTTTAGGATAATACGTATTTTTGTTTATTCCGGCTGTTAATATGGCCTATATCTGAAAAACATTACGATTTTCGTTCTCTAGCGTGTCACACAGCCCCTGCCAGTCTTCCTGATTTTAGACTCCGGTGGTGTGGGGCAGAGCACTCTCTCACATCTCACAATCTCAATCTTTGTATTGATGTGTACTGCCTGCGTGACAGTCTGAGAACCAGCAGAGCCCAGAGGACCTCACCTGGGCTCTGCTGGTAAGGTCGACATGCGGTATAAGCTTTCCTACCGGGTCAAGTGATGATCCTGACAAGTGAGCAGCCAAGTTGATATGATTGTAAGGTCGAAGATGGCTCATGCTACCGGGGATTGGTTCACATCTCCCACAAAGCTGAAGTGTTGACATTTTTTTTTATATACAGAAGCTTATTTCGATGTTCAGTCGGGTATAGGTTTGGTTTACCTCCTTGCTGTTGAGTATGATAGCATACGAAAGAGAGAACTGGTTCCCGAGGCTTTGTCCACAGCTGAAATGTCAATTCTAAGTGACTGGATAGATTCGCTGTCAGAGGGTCGTACCTGTGGATAGGTTAGCTGTCAGAGGGTCGTACCTGTGGATAGGTTAGCTGTCAGAGGGTCGTACCTGTGGATAGGTTAGCTGTCAGAGGGTCGTACCTGTGGATAGGTTAGCTGTCAGAAGGTCGTACCTGTGGATAGGTTAGCTGTCAAAGGGTCGTACCTGTGGATAGGTTAGCTGTCAAAGGGTCGTACCTGCGGGGTTTTCAAAGCAGACGCCAATGCCTCCACCTTGGCCAGATTGACCGTCTTTCCTGTGCCGTCTAGAGTATCCTGCGAGCCGTCCAAGGCTACTTGGGACCGATTTAATCAAGGAAGTTCTCGACAGGCGTCACTATGTCAACTTTATTAAGCTATACGTAGCTATGGGCCAGGTCTCCAATGTTTGCTCTGAACCTATCAAGTGATTTCTACTGTTTTGTTTTCCATTATAATAATAGTTGGGCACGATGTTTATAGACTAACACTGCAGTGTGATGAGAGGAACTTGGTCACAATGACCACCTCAAGTGTTCGCCAGACTGATATTGTAACTAGTTTTGGTACAGGTCAGAGTAGCATAGTCTACCCCGTATAGCCTGGCTGTTCTCACGTTTTTTGTTCATGTCTACGACAGCTGTTTCTTGGATATTAGCCAGTAGTGGTTGTTTTGATGTGCATGTGACCGGAGGTTCAATATTTCTGTGGTTATTTACAAGTGTTTGAAGCGCCCTTGTATGTAATTATTGGCGTTCTTGTGTCCCCTGTTCTTGTGTCCCCTGTTCTTGTGTCCCCTGTTCTTGTGTCCCCTGTTCTTGTGTCCCCTGCAAGTCGGGGCGTTCATGAAGTTGTATGTTGAAGAGGCTTCTACATAGGCGGTCAGATCACCTGTTGAAGCTGCCTCTTTGAGTGACCCTCTTCGTTGTTGCTTGAGATGCTGTTGCCGCTTGAGCGTGTGTACGAGGTTCTACTAAATGGTTCACCCCTCTCAGCTTTCCGGGGGAGTGGTTCTCGGGGAACCAGCAAGCCCTGGTGCTGTTATTGATTGCTAGAGAGAGTCTGCAGACCAACCTTCATCCATTTTGTGTGGATCATGTTATTAATACCATTCCTCTTATGGTTGTGTTTCTGTCCTCACTGGGACATGTTTCCGATGTATAAAGTCAGTCTGGCACTGACAGATGTGAGTCTGGGTTGAATACTCTTTGAAACTACTCAGAGTGTACAAGTTCTCACCTCACAGTGATTGATCTTATAACACTGTAGCAGTGGGCATCATGTTCTTGTTCTGTACTGACATCTTGTTCTACTGCATTGACATCGTGTTCTGGTTCAGTATTGACATCGTGTTCTGGTTCAGTATTGACATCGTGTTCTCG
>NC_091235.1:5628638-5688638 GCF_040958095.1 Procambarus clarkii
ACGCAATAAATACCTTCACACATTTCGAATTACAAATAAGAGAAAATAAAAACAGAGTAGGAAGTGTGTGTGTGTGTGGTGTGTGTAACACCAGGCGAGTGAACACACACACACACACACACACACACACACACACACACACACACACACACACACACACACACACACACACACACACACTCTCTTCCTCCTTATTTCTCGCATATTCGACCCAGTACGTAGAGTACTTAGTGATGTACATTGCGTTCATCAAGAGCCCCGTCAATGACTGTACTGGCTTGTCGTCGTTACTGAACGTTGTGTACACTACAGTGTACATCATCTTAAAGCAGCCAGCACGACCAAGGACAATGGGCTCTTGAAACGCTCCAACGTACACTCTAAGGACAACATGTAGAGGCCAACTCACCTCTTTAGGTGCCTGAACTGCAACGTAGTCGGAGTGAATCTTGGAGGCTTTGGAGGGCATCTTTGCCACGCGTGTCTTCTTGAAGTCCTCCACTGCCAGCCAGAACTCCACATTCTCCTCACTGAATTCCCTCTGCAGGAAGGCTTTGAAGAGCGCCTGACCATCTGTTAAGATGAAGAAAATTGTAGGGTTAATTCTTGAAGACACACACCAGGTGGGGACAAGAAGTAATATCAAGAATATTTGCAATATTTGGTGCAATACCTCAATGCATTATTTATTATTTGGCACGATCTACACAGTGTCTTGCACACTCTACACAGAGCTAAGCTTAAGACGCTCAAGCGACCTTGCAACTCCAACACTGATTTGTTCCTAGCTGTCACCCACACTATAGACGAGTCGTGGCGCCATCACTGCCACATTCCCGCACGTGTGTGTGTGCGTGTGTGTGCGCGCACGTGCGTGCAGTCTCTCCCAGGTGCGTACCCATGCAAACAATGAAATCACTGCCAAATGCCTCCTTATCCTTGATACGAGCACAGATTCTATTTTATGTAAACATTTAACGGGTATCATTGGTGATGATGGTCTGTGGCCCTCCTCGCGGACCACACTCGTGGCCCAGTCTACCTCAGCGGCCCACACCTGCGACCCACGCATGCTTCCGTGGCCCCACAGCTGCACCTCCACCCACTGGCACTGCGTCGCTCTAGATAGGTTTGCTTATTATTACTTTATTTTTTTATGTTTACAAGTTCAACGGCGATTTTGTCCCTCCCGAGAGACCCCTGAGAAGGTAGAGGGCGGCTACGACAGCCTTGACGCCCCGACCTTGTGCACCTACGCTTCACTCCCTTCATATTTTGAGCACTAAAAAGGTCCACAAAAATGGCCAGTTCGGCCCCCCACTCACCACGGGACTTGCTATTCTCGCTCCCACCTGCTGCCACAACTGTTGCCAAGGATCTCGGCATCTAAATGAAGTTGATTAGGTCGTTTTAGGAGGTGGTTTCTGAAGCCGCCACACTTCCCTTTGATGGCTATAACACATGTCGTTTATATAGAAAATTTCCGAGAAATCGTCAGCCACTAGTAAGAATTGTTTAGATGTTTGTGTGTCGAGGTGAAGGTGGTCTGTGTGGGTGCTGTAGGGGCTAGAGCATGTCTGGGAAGTGTGTTTAGGAGGGTGGTGGGGGAGAGGGCTTCAACAGGCGTGCCCACAAGAGGGGGGGGCTTCAACAGGCGTGCCCACAGAAGGGGGGGGCTTCAACGGGCGTGCCCACAGGAGGGGGGCTTCAACGGGCGTGCCCACAGGAGGGGGGCTTCAACAGGCGTGCCCACAAAAGGGGGGGGGGCTTCAACAGGCGTGCCCACAGAAGGGGGGGCTTCAACAGGCGTGCCCACAGAAGAGGGGGGCTTCAACAGGCGTGCCCACAGGAGGGGGCTTCAACAGGCGTGCCCACAGAAGGGGGGCTTCAACAGGCGTGCCCACAGGAGGGGGCTTCAACAGGCGTGCCCACATTCCCTCCCTCAGCTTGGATCTTCAACAATCTCAGGACTGATGGAATGTGGGGCAGGTCGTGGAGGCCCGCTTTTATCCCCATCATTCTCTCTCTTGATGTTGACGGCCAAATTCCAAATGTTCACAGATTCGTCTCGTTAAATTCATGCACCCGATTTCTTTTCCCTGCCCTACATCAAAGCCCCACACACACCGCTGACCTCATATGTTTTGAGACACGCCTGCTGCCCTTTCTTGCCTCACGAGGCGGGCCAGACGTGGCCCCCTCCTGCCTCACGAGGCGGGCCAGACGTGGCCCCCTCCTGCCTCACGAGGCGGGCCAGACGTGGCCCCCTCCTGCCTCACGAGGCGGGCCAGACGTGGCCCCCTCCTGCCTCACGAGGCGGGCCAGACGTGGCCCCCTCCTGCCTCACGAGGCGGGCCAGACGTGGCCCCCTCCTGCCTCACGAGGCGGGCCAGACGTGGCCCTCTCCTGCCTCACGAGGCGGGCCAGACGTGGCCCTCAACGCTCTATACGGTGCCACACCACCACCACACCGTCGGGGGCTGTGTGTACTATGACTCGCCAAATAGGACCAGGAGACTCCCTATCTCGAGAAAGTTGACAGAGCCTAACCACTTTATTTAGTGAAAATGTGTAATAGTGCGGGGTTTTCTCCGCTCCTGGCTACCCATCCCTACACCTGCCTACACCCCTCCTACACCTGCGTACACCCCTCCTACACCCCCCGACACCTGCCTACACACCCCCACACCTGCCTACACACCCCACACCTGCCTACACACCCCACACCTGCCTACACACCGCACACCTGCCTACACACCCCCCCACACCTGCCTACACCCCCCCCCACGCCTGCCTACACCCCCTCCACACCTGCCTACACCCCCTCCACACCTGCCTACACCCCCTCCCACACCTGCCTACACCCCCCACACCTGCCTACACCCCCCCTACACCTGCCTACACACCCCCACACCTGCCTACATACCCCCCCCTACACACCCCCACACCCCCCTACACCTGACCACCGTGCAAGAACATCGAGCAACAGCCATATAAGATGAAGCACTTGTACACAACACTGGTGGAATATACTTACATTTTGAGGCCATGAGGTTGTGGAAGCTGTCAGCCCAGCCCTGCGCCTCCTCGGGCTGCGGCCTGACGCTGACCTGCGCCTCGCCGCGGCGCCGCAGCCATCCTATCCGCAGCCGCATGTCACTCCTGCGGAAGAAAGATACCGGGAGTCAAGCAGGTGTCGCCAAACCCCATCACAGAAGACATATAGTGCCAAAGACAGACAGACGATTGAAAGACGTTGAACACCCCCCCATCCCACAATCGAGATGACGCAGGTTCGAGCCCTTCCAACTACCCCACACCTCCAATCATGAGTGTACCTAACAATACTCAGGGATCTGATTGTAAGACAATTACCTGGGGTACCTTGAGGATGTCCCTCGCTCGAGTGAATACGTCCCGCCGAGCCCCCCCCCCCTCCTCCTCTCCAAGTTCCAGGGCTCGAACCCCCCCATAGGCTTATGTGATCCCGAGGAGCGCCAGCTATAGGCCTAGACGGGCCTATGGAGACGCCCAGTATGGTGGAAAATGACGATATACATAACCGGAATCCGAAGATACGAGAGAAATGTGCATATGAGAGAATAAAGAATGTGGAAGAGACGAGAGAGAGAGAGAGAGAGAGGGGGGGGAGAGAGAGAGGGAGGGGGGCGTTAAGAGGGTGGAGAGGTTGCCTGGAGGTTCCGGGAGCAGATGAGGTTGGCAGAGGTTCGAGGCATGGCGATGCCGCCCACGCTGGCCTGGTCCACAGCCGGACCTAGACGGCCAGTGGCAAGAGGCGTGTGGCCACCCTGGGCCACCTATACGCCACCCTGGGCCACCCTGGGCCACCTATAGGCCACCCTGGGCCACCTATAGGCCACCCTGGGCCACCTATAGGCCACCCTGGGTCACCTATAGGCCACCCTGGGCCACCTATAGGCCAGCCTGGGCCACCTATAGGCCATCACCCGTGGGCCGGACAGGCGCTAGGGGGCGGTGATGAGTGTTGCAGGGCCGGATGAATCTATTTAAGAATAATTCCCAGCAGAATAGCTGGTGAATTATAATGGTATGTGGTGATGATATCCCGTTTTCTTTAGATGGTAATTCCACTACAAGTTACGTTTTCTATGGGTTAACTTGCTTATACAACAGCAATTATCTGTATGATATATTAAATGGTGTCGGATTTTCCGACATAATTCCCCAGGGGGCTGCTCACGGGTCGAAGTCCTCTTTAGAACAGACGAACACCGATACTCCTCCTTCGAATTATTTGATTAATTTGATGTTAGTAGTTAGTAATCACACATTTGTGTGTCTGTTCGTACAGGACGGATGTCCCGTACTAGAGTTGCAGGGATTAGAAGTCTAATGCGATTTCATTTCCCTGTCAACTCTTGAAAGGCTAATATTCAAGCCTTATTACATATTATTTAACCCAGAAGACTGGATGTGATCAAGTACTACAGTCAAGTATGATTCAGGGACTGCAGTGAGATCAGTGACATTAGATATAACTTGAAGTTTCTTCAGGTAACTGGTCACTGATATATAAACACTGAGGCCCATGGAATACATCTTGATTAAATAATAAATGTATCAAATCAGTCATCAGATTTATTAGGGTTTAATTTAGTTAATTGATTCAGAAGATTGAATAGCTCATCATTAAAGTAAAGTATGGTTCTGAGACTGCAGTGGGTTCAGTGACATTGGTCGCAGTGACTTGTAGCTGTTTTAGGCTACTGTTCACTGATTTGCCACTGAGGCCTCATGAACTCCTCTTCAGCTTTAAATGATGATACTAACATCAACCTCTGTTGGTATAGTCAGCTGTAATCTCCTTAGTATAATGCTACTGGAGAAATATAATCAGCTGACAAATTTAGTTTTCTATTGGTATTGTTTATCTGCAGGCATAGGTCTCCTCAGGCTTGATACTGGGCCTGAGAGTAATTTACCTCCTGCAGAGTTTAACATGGTTATACCCTGATATTTAGTAGGGCTACCGATGAATTGATGGTAGTAGTCTGTCCCCACAAGGACCGCTATTTGGCATTTGATTTGCTCAAATTTACCTGCAGCTGCTTGATAATAGCTTTCCAGGTCAGCATAATCAACTTGAGATTGTTGTGACAAATCTTCACATTTCTTGATCTGTCTTGTTAAGTGGCCTTTAAGACCTGCAAGGGTTCTTTTCATTCTCCCTGCATTATCCATACTGGCTAGTTGGTGAAGCCTTGTGGGACTTGTACTTGGGCTGCTCATAATACTGAACAAACACTAATGGTAGCCTAGGGTAAATTCTGCACTCACTAGGCAATAATCCTACCTCTACTAGAGGTTAGCACTTAAAATTAATACACATTATATATATACAATCATACACACTAATGATTTGAGTGATAAACCAGTGTCACTGGAAGTACCTTTAGGTTAGCTCTTCTATATCACCCCAGGATGGTAGAGACACTAATTAATCACTCAAAGGTGTAATGATCATAAGTAATTATTATATATACACAACTCAATTCGAGTTGATAAAAATTACACCCAAAATAGGGTCTGGACCATTCATTAATGGTGTTAGGTTGTTCAATATAGTACAACTGACTATGGTAATAATGGGACTAGGATGAACGATAATAGTTCAACTAGTCAATGGTTAATATCCTACCCTGTTGTGGGTTGGCAATTAGTAAATATTATACTGTGATCACTAGTGCAATATATATTAAATAATTCTCTATCTTGGAGAAATAATATACACAATTATTGATAATAGCCTCTTAATTAGCCTCTATGAAACTTCTAATATTATCTAGAAGTATTAAATGTTATTAGTGACCTCGCGAAATAAAGTCCACAAAATTCGTGGATAATCTCTCGCGAAATGTAACACCACGAAATCCGTGAACAATCTCGCGAAGACACAGTCACTAATTTGGTTGGTTTCTATATTAGCGCTGTCATTTCACGAAATAACACGCCACCAAATATCTGTGGGTGTGCATGAAACCGCTGATGAGGCAGATCTGAACTTAGCGGGGCTCGTGAACTCGCACGAGGCAACGCCGCCGTCATGACTGCTGGCTTTGTTTAAATCACACTGCACTAGATATTTAATGAATCCACTGGTTAACTGGTTCATCCGGTACTAAGATGACCAAATGTGGGTTCATAGGATCAAATAATCCGTTATCCGGTTCGAAGGACCAAATAATGTGGGAACCGACCTGTGAGATTTATATTTATTTAATTTATATGAATTTATATTTACGTTAATTTATATACTTCGATAGCAATTTGTATAATGATAAGTGGACTGTATTTCTGCAATAATCTCTTAATCTCACAAATCGATCCTCTACACATTAGGGGGGGTTATTATATTAATATATATGCAGCCAATCAAACTACAGTAATAGCTACATACATTGATGAGGTTCCTTATCTTATAGTACAGCAGGTTAGTCCACCAGGTATAACTAGGGTGTAGACACCAAATTATCCTCTTTGAGGTAGCTTCCATCACCCAGTAACTGGTGCACATAATCTTGCATCCTCGTCTTGACCTGTCAAAAGTGCGCTAGCTGTGAAGCCAGAAACCTATATATGACAAGTATTTCAGAGAAAACTGTATACAGTACATGGAACATGAAAGACCTGGCTTAATTACCTTTAGTTTGAGGCGATTTCGCGTTCTAACCGGCTAACCCTATATCCTGACATTAATGGCCATAAATGAATGATAAACGGGTTTCGGATAGACACTTAACTTGTATTTGTAGACAGCGTGTTGACAATGTTACACCTTTGGGTTCCATAACACTACGTCCAAGTAAATTTAACAGGAGCCGAATTTGCTCCCGTGTGAGCCTCTGGTCTCAATAAACAACAATGGCTGCCCTCCTCCTCACTCTGACGCCTGGCTTACATTGTCCAGATTTCGGAACGTGATAGAAGGGTCACATTTACTCTACTTTAATATTGATAATTAAGTTAATTTATATAAGATGTTTTTATGATGGTAAAGTCCAAAGACTAATGTATTTAAGAATAATTCCCAGCAGAATAGCTGGTGAATTATAATGGTATGTGGTGATGATATCCCGTTTTCTTTAGATGGTAATTCCACTACAAGTTACGTTTTCTATGGGTTAACTTGCTTATACAACAGCAATTATCTGTATGATATATTAAATGGTGTCGGATTTTCCGACAGAATCATCCGGCTGGGTGTATGGAGCTGCCAGCGTAACCGATAGTGAGAGGCCTGAGGGAGGATAACAGCTGCGTCTGTCTTATCGCGTTATCTTGGCGCGGTGACGAGGCTGCCTGATGGAGGGGGGGGGGCAGTAAATAAATAGGGAGCGGGAGGGGAGAGCTGCCCCCCCTCCGGAACGCCACAATGATCGGCTCGTCCAAACTGTACGACACGACCCCCCCCCCCTACTCAACAGGAAGCCTTACCCTCCCCCCCCCCCATACTCAACAGGAAGGAAGCCGCTACCGGCCACTACACGCGGGTCGACGCTGACCGCGCGTGCACCCATCGGGACCGCAAACGTTCACTACAACGAGACGCTAAAGTGTGCCGCTAAGACGGAGGTGGTGCTATAGTGGCCCCCACATATGTGTGGTGGAGGGGGGGGCAGCTGCAGCTAGTGACGTCATGCCTGCGTCATCACCAACAAAAACCCCCTCCCACCCCCTCTCTACCCCTCCCCCCCCCGTTCCGCCCGGCCACGAGGCCACTAACCCCCCCCCCTCTACTACTGCCTCCTTGAGACACGGGTTAAGTATTAACAATGAAGAGTAAGATGGTGGTGATCATTAAGAAACCTACAAAGAAAGTACTCTTGACATATATTCTCCAACATGTTGAAGTTATTGTTTGTCTTGGAGAGCCTTGCTAGGTGGTGGCAGGGGCCTTGCTAGGTGGTGGCAGGGGCCTTGCTAGGTGGTGGCAGGGGCCTTGCTAGGGGGGGGGGGCAGGGGCCTTGCTAGGGGGGTGGTAGGGGCCTTGCTAGGGGGGTGGTAGGGGCCTTGCTAGGGGGTGGCAGGGGCCTTGCTAGGGGTGGCAGGGGCCTTGCTAGGTGGTGGCAGGGGCCTTGCTAGGGGGGGGCAGGGGCCTTGCTAGGGGGGTGGTAGGGGCCTTGCTAGGGGGGTGGTAGGGGCCTTGCTAGGGGGGTGGTAGGGGCCTTGTTAGGGGGGTGGTAGGGGCCTTGCTAGGGGGTGGCAGGGGCCTTGCTAGGGGTGGCAGGGGCCTTGCTAGGTGGTGGCAGGGGCCTTGCTAGGGGGGTGGTAGGGGCCTTGCTAGGGGGGTGGTAGGAGCCTTGCTAGGTGGTGGCAGGGGCCTTGCTAGGTGGTGGCAGGAGCCTTGCTAGGGGGTGGCAGGGGCCTTGCTAGGGGGGTGGCAGGAGCCTCTCTTACGCAGTTCTCAAGAGGATTGCGTCACCCCCCCCCCTGCGTCAGGTATACGCAATGATGCATCATAGCTGCATCTTCCCTCCCCCCACAGGCAAAGCAACCTGCATATCACCTTAATTAATAATGTCCAGACATCATTAACATCACACTAAAGACAGCAACCATACAAATTCCAGTAATAATATCTCAACAAAATATAACTTCCTGGATGAACTTGCTCAATAACAATATATTCAGCTAAAGCTTTCTAGCGTCAAGCAGAACACATTGTTAGCGGAGGGTAAACACCCTAGACAATGTCAGAGACGCGATTCACCACCACGAGGCCTCAGCTAAAGCTTTTTTTTAGCGTTGTATAGAAATACAATATTAAATACAATTTATTATTATGCTTAAGGTCCTTGTCTCTCTCCCGGCCCAAGAAACGAGCCCCAAGTCTTGGTGTTGACAACGACGCGGCTCGGGTGCGGCGGCTTGTCAAGCGTATTGAAGGTCACCGGTCACACACCCCCTCAGCAGTGCGGGGAGGGGGTGAAAGGGGTCGGTCTATCACGCTACGAGGTCATAGATTGAAGTCAGGTCAGTTGTAAGTTCTTGTCCTGAGGTTTGTACCACATACGGGCTATTCATGCCCGTGCCACCTCTTGGGTGGCTTAATCTTTAGCAATCTTTGTACCACATTCTGGTCTCAACATCACCCGCAGGTGTGTGTGTGTGTCCCTCCCCTCTCACCTGGCACTGGTAATTCCCAAGACCTCACACTTGGCACCCACTTACACATATGACCACACACACCTGGCACTGGTATGATCCAAGACCACACACTTGCCACATGTGTAAGTGGGCCGCCAACACAATTTGCATTCACTTACACATGTGACAATACAATGTGCACCCTCTCCACATGTGACAACACACTTGGCACCCTCTCCACATGTGACAACACACTTGGCACCACACACATATGGCTCTCACTCGCACTTAACACCACACACCTGTCACTGACTTCCACACACACATATATTCCACATACAACATAGGCTACCATTTTTCAACACCTAGGGCCAGAATTGTTTACCTTTTGCCGTGGGCGAGGGAGTCTGCGATGGCAGAGTTGATAGATCCGAGGACGTTCTTGGTAGCCTTCAGCGACTCCCGACGGAGGTCAGTTGCAATCATGATTGATCCTGCAGGAGACCAGACGAGCTGGCCGCTACTGAAGGAGGTGGGAAGTTGACGGGGGGAAGGGTGAGGTGTCTGGCGTAGTCCTCGAAGGAATGGTTGCACTCTCTGAGACAAAACTAAATATTCACTTGCGTATAAGTGGTCGCCAAAGTGCACTATATGGGTGTTCACTGTTCTATTAAAGTGTTCCTCCAACCACTTTATGTAAGTGCGAACCGGTTAAACAACGGCGGAAAGCTCAGTGGCGAGCTTTTTACACGAGTTAAGGATAAGCTCCGAGCGTGAGAGATGTCGGAGCGAGGTGTTGCTCTTAGGGCGCTGGGAGCTGGTGTGAGGAGCTCAGTGCCCGGGACCTCGCTAAATAACCCAGGACGCGCCGCGATCGCACGCACGCACGCGCACCCCGCGCCCCTCCCCCCCCCCCTTACCCCCCCTCCATCTCCCCCCCCCCTTACCCCCCCTCCATCTCCCCCCCCCCCCTCAAGACCCCCTCCTCCAGCACATGATTCCATATCAACTGCTTGGGACTAGTGCAGACATAATAGCCATAATGAAGGTGCTTAAGGACAGTACAAGATGACAGACAGGCGTGTCACGGCGTGTGTCACAGGTCATGACCTTTGACCCCTATGTAAACAAGTGTCGTTGTGTAAAAGCCTCGTTGAAGGAGATCAACTCTTAGTACCAACAACTGTAAAAAATTGTTATATATTTAATCCTCATAGCTTGAAAAGCAGATTGCCAATGATGTAAACTATCTATCTATCTATCTATCTATCTATCAAGACACACGAGCCTGCGGGCAACTTCCAGGATACACAAAGTTGCCTACGAAAAAAAAGTCTACTTTGTTTAAACTTCGAAGAAACGTAAACAAAGAGGATAGACTGTGGTAAAAAAAAAATATATATACACAAGAGAGGCGGATGTTGTTGGACGTGTTTGTCGACGATAATAAGTGATCGACTGGGCCCTCTTCCACCTTTTTTTTTTCTCGTTGCTTAAATGGTCCGCCCTTAACCTATCTCCCTCTTCCATCCCCCATGCACCCATCCCTCCCCTACTCTCTCTCTCTCCGTCATTCTATTCTAATCCTTCTCTATCCTATGTAAAAGTTAGGCTGCGCCAACCCACACCCATCCTTCCCGTCCATACAGAGAGCCGCCTCCTTCCCTTTTTCCTGTCCATACCCAGAGCTCCCCTTTCCATCTCTCCACTCCCAGAGCCCCTCTACCCCTTCCCGTCCACTCCCAGAGCCCCTCTACCCCTTCCCGTCTATCACCAGAGCCCCTCTACCCCTTCCCATCTATCCCCTGAGCCCCTCTACCCGTCCACATCGCCACTGACGGCCACACTATCTGGGAGACACCAGTGTGGCCGCGACGCCCGTGGAGAGAGGACGTTACGCTGCGCGCTGCTCACTAGCTTTGGGACACATTCGCTTGCATACGAGTTTTATAACTTAAATTACCGCACATCTTTCCCAGGAAAGACGAGTGTTTGGCTATTCGTCGTGATGTAGGCGAGACTTCCTTTGCTGCTGGGAACAAGGCTTGTGAAATTTAGAGAGTAGGATGTGTCCCGCTGGCTCCAAGGGATAGCCAAATATTATTAAAAACACTTTCAGAGGCAAAATTTGTTTTTTCTGAGATTGGTTAGGAAATTTTGGGGTCTTATTTGAAGCTTCCTTACCTTGAGGTGGTTTCGGGGCCTTAGCGTCCCCGCGGCCCGGTCGTCGACCAGGCCTGGTTGCTGGACCGGTCAACTAGGCTGTTGGACGCGGCTGCTCTCAGCCTGACGTACGAATCACAGCCTGGTTGATCAGGTATCCTTTGGAGGTGCTTATCTAGTTCTCTTGAACACTGTGAGGGGTCGGCCAGTTATGCCCCTTATGTGTAGTGGAAGCGTGTTGAACAGTCTCGGGCCTCTGATGTTGATAGTTCTCTCTCAGAGTACCTGTTGCACCTCTGCTCTTCAACGGGGGTATTCTGCACATTCATGCACTTATACCCAAAATATTTGCACATATACATATTCATACACACATTTATACACTGCATACAAACTAAAGCACACTCAATGTAAACTCCCTCTCACACTCATTCATTCTTCACTCCCCCCCCCCACTCTCCCTCTGTCCCCTCTCACATCTTTCCTTCCTATGTTATTTCCGCTTTCAACCCCCCACCCTTCCCCCATTCCCCTCCCACGCCACCCTTCTCTTCCGGCCTTTCCCACATGCGTAGTGTCAGAGCATAAGTCATATTTCCCCCGCTGGGTACTACGCCGGGATACCAGGAAGGGTTTACTTAACTAGTGGGAAAGCATAAAGTGAGTATAGTTACTGGTCAAGTTTGCCAGTGTAGGCTACATCAGTTCACCTACGTTGTACACCTGACCATCCTGTGGGATGGGAGAGGCTTTAGACAGGTGCCAGGTACCTGGGAGCTAGACAGGTGCCAGGTTCCTGGGAGCTAGACAGGTGCCAGGTACCTGGGAGCTAGACAGGTGCCAGGTACCTGGGAGCTAGACAGGTGCCGGGTACCTGGGAGCTAGACAGGTGCCGGGTACCTGGGAGCTAGACAGGTGCCGGGTACCTGGGAGCTAGACAGGTGCCGGGTACCTGGGAGCTAGACAGGTGCCGGGTACCTGGGAGCTAGACAGGTGCCGGGTACCTGGGAGCTAGACAGGTGCCGGGTACCTGGGAGCTAGACAGGTGCCGGGTACCTGGGAGCTAGACAGGTGCCGGGTACCTGGGAGCTAGACAGGTGCCGGGTACCTGGGAGCTAGACAGGTGCCGGGTACCTGGGAGCTAGACAGGTGCCGGGTACCTGGGAGCTAGACAGGTGCCGGGTACCTGGGAGCTAGACAGGTGCCGGGTACCTGGGAGCTAGACAGGTGCCGGGTACCTGGGAGCTAGACAGGTGCCGGGTACCTGGGAGCTAGACAGGTGCCGGGTACCTGGGAGCTAGACAGGTGCCGGGTACCTGGGAGCTAGACAGGTGCCGGGTACCTGGGAGCTAGACAGGTGCCGGGTACCTGGGAGCTAGACAGGTGCCGGGTACCTGGGAGCTAGACAGGTGCCGGGTACCTGGGAGCTAGACAGGTGCCGGGTACCTGGGAGCTAGACAGGTGCCGGGTACCTGGGAGCTAGACAGGTGCCGGGTACCTGGGAGCTAGACAGGTGCCGGGTACCTGGGAGCTAGACAGGTGCCGGGTACCTGGGAGCTAGACAGGTGCCGGGTACCTGGGAGCTAGACAGGTGCCGGGTACCTGGGAGCTAGACAGGTGCCGGGTACCTGGGAGCTAGACAGGTGCCGGGTACCTGGGAGCTAGACAGCTGTTACGGAGCTGCTTCCTGAGTATGTGTAACAAAAAGGTGGCCTGGTCGAGGACCGGGCCGCTAAACCCCGAAATCATCTCAAGATAACCCTTCATATAGTCTTGGGAAAGGGGTATGATGACCAGGTAGCGGTAGCCTAGTATCACATGGCTATGGCTCTTGACACACAGCACAAGAAAGGGATACTGATCTGGAGATGAGAGAGATATTAGCCCAAGTAGGAGCAAGATTCATCTCGCAAAGATAATAGGCCTAAGAGAAATAACAATTGATGCTTAGAGTTGGTTGAGTTCACAGGGAAACAATTCCGACATTCTTAAGAGGGTTCTGTCCACCTTCGAATTACAGCAAAATGGGGAATAACTACAACAAAATACGAACCAACAACAGTGTGATGGGAATGAACTACTCAGCCGCATACCCACAAAGGGGAGGATTATTATTTTTTTAATTTTGCCCCGCGAGGCGAGTTTATTGGGCAACGCCACTCATCCTGTCGCCTGAGGCTATCCTGTGTGATATACTGTGATATACCACGTTTCTCTCTCATAGTACGTTAGGTTAATTCAGGACAGGACGAAGTGAATGGAGATCATTTCGGGTCAAATCTTTACCGTGATCAGGCGTGAGTCTTTATTGATGAGTCGTGTCGACCTCATCAATAAAGCCCAGTTGCTCGTTACCACCAGCCAAACCCCCCGTTTATGAATGTAAAACACTTTACACACTACTCACAACTGATGACGTTCGAACACTTCTCGAAAAGTGCTTCGATGACAGCCTCTGTTCAAATCGCATCCCCGTCACCCACGTACTCCAACAGAAGCTAAACACCTAACCTAATCTGCACGTAACTTAAACTATGTCTAACTCTACACAGAACTTTCATGTGTAATAATAATCTATATAAGAAAGTGTCCAAAGTTGGAGGCCAGACGCTTGCGGCTAGCCATACTAAAAATATTTGTAGGCTAAATGGTCTGGGGGGCAGGACAGACATAGGCTGGTCGGGGAATGAGCACAAGTTACACGAGTTAAAGAAAATTTTTAATTATTCACGTACGCCTCCCATCCCCTTCCATCCCATCCCCTCCCCTCCCATCCCCTCCCATCCCATCCCCTCCCATCCCCTCCCCTCCCATCCCATCCCATCCCATCCCATCCCATCCCATCCCCTCCCATCCCCTCCCATCCCCTCCCATCCCCTCCCATCCCATCCCATCCCCTCCCATCCGATTTTTATGAATTAAATTCTGGTCACGTGTGAAATAATGGTTGAGATGCCCAAAGAGTTTTTATCAGAAAAAAACTATTTCTTTAAACAAAGTCATGAGAGATCCTACATCTCCTACATTGCTCAGAGACAAATTATTTAGTGCTGTTAACACCCTTTTGACTGGTGCCGACATACCAACTCACTCCTTTTATGATAATTGGCTGAGAAACAATGCTTACAATCTCATTAAACTTAACATTCCTTTTAAGTGCAATCTACCAGTCTCTGATATTCCTCTTTATCTGTACCCCACCATTCAAGTATCATACACACCTGTCACCAAGAAAGATAATGAGAATCTTGCTCTTCTCAAAGCTGTCACTCTTGAAACAATTGCCTCCTCCATCGAGAGTCTAAGATCTCACGAGCACTGTGTCTACACCGACGGCTCAGTCCAGTCTTCTACTGGACGGACTGCAGCGGCATGTAGGTTTTATAGAAATAATATCTGCACAAAGTCTGTCAGTGTCAGGTTAAACAACTGGTTGACCTCCACACAAGCAGAACTAGCAGCATTACATTTAGCAACCAGCACATTAAAAAATATTGGAGGAGGAATAATATTCTGCGATTCAAAGTCTGCTCTTCAAGCAATCGAAAACTTCTCTTGGAAGATCGACAGCAAGAACCTCATACTCCCAATTATAAATGACCTAATTGATGCACAGAGTAAAGGGTCTCGAATCTCCTTTGTATGGATACCTTCACACATAAATATAACCCATCATAATGAGACAGACATTGCAGCCAAATTAGCGTGTAACAAGTTTGAAGTTGAATTAGATCTAGGTATCCCCATCTCTGCTGTCAAAACTGTATTGGTCCAAACATTCAGATCTGATAGGAAAGAACTTACTGACTCCCAACGACCTGAAAGTACTAGTATAAAAAGCTATGATTTGTTCAGATCTGAAACCTACATCTATGGACAGCACAAAACGTCCACTAGACTGTGCGACACAGTGGTTGCAAGGATCAGGTTGGGTTACCGTTACCTGTGGCAGGTGGCTGCAGGGGACGGGTCTCCCAATCCTGAGCACTCCAGTTGCAAACTCTGTGAGCAGGAACTACGGCATGATCTCCCGCACTACATCACTGAATGCCCAGTTATTAGACCTTTCAGACCAGTTGGCATGAGGTACCTGGAGCTTAGCAATTACTTTATTCACTCTCGTATTCTTGAAGATATCCTCACAGTATACCCAAAATTTGCCAGTGCAGGCTATTAAACACATGGCCCTGTATGACTAACCATCCTGCGAGATGGGGACTTGTATTACCACTGCTACCTTATTCAATCTTGTGTTGTTGATATCCTCAAAATGCATCCGGAGTCTGCCAGTGCAGACCGCTTATCACATGCCTCTGTATGACTAACCATCCTGTGTGATGGGGATTTTTTAGCATCACCTAGTTAGCTTTTTTGACACACTGTACTCCACTTTATATAGTCTAGGGTAGCTGCACTAATGCAGATGTACCTCATATCTTAATAAAAAAAAAAAAAATTCTTTAAACAAAGTAGTTTCATTGCTTCCTAATATTATATTTAATGAAAGGGAAGAGGGGAGGAGGGGGGCGTGAGGCAGGGGGAGGTGGGGAACAGGGGTAGGGGCGAGGGAGAGAACGAGGGAAAGGGGCAAGAAGGGGAAGGGTGGGAGTTCCGAGGATCGAGAGAAGGGCACCCGGGCACCGCCGGATATCCTTCTCTTAAATTATATATGAGAACAAACTTATTTTAATTCATAACTGATGAATGTTTTTTGAGGTGGGAAAGTGGGTGCTGCTTTAACGAGCCTAGCGTGAGAAGAGGAGGTGAAGAGGACGAGCTGCCCATCTCACCGTCTTTCATCTGAGCTAATTATCACGGCAATCTTAAGCGCCTAAAGTCACAAAGACTTCAGTAATATTAACGTGACTGTTCATAATATCAATGTCCATAAGGCCAAAATTGTTCGAGGTCAGATGACTGTGGCTAGTCTCTCTAAACTTTTGTTAGGGGCCCAACTTTTGTCTCGCTTACATATGTTAGGGGCCCAACACCCCCCTGAGGAGGCTGGGCACATGGCCCCTATACTCATCCGTCACGAAGTCTGCGAAGGGAAGGGAAGTATCAAGGGAAAGCGCCAAGCCAAAACACCTATATAGCACATGGAAGGGATCAGGACAAGGATTTGGGATGGGACGGAGGAAAGGAATGGTGTCCAACCAACTTAAGGACGGTCGGGGATTGAACGCCAACCTGCATGAATCGAGACCGTCGCTCTACCGTCCAGCCCAAGTACTTAGGTGTCTGTGAAGGGGAAGAAAGCTTTATTCCTGCCGTGAAGACCCAAGTCCTCACCTGTATCCATCACGTAGAACTGGCTTGTGGCCCTCATGTGAAATTCAAGAAAATAATGCTCAGTGTTTTGAATAAAATATGGTTGTAGAGAAGAAATTCAAGAGACTACAAACTGCTACAAAAAGACCTATAAAGGCGATGAGTCACAATAACGTGGCTAAAATATGTTGACCAGACCACACACTAGAAGGTGAAGGGACGACGACGTTTTGGCCCGTCCTGGACAATTCTCAAGTCGATTGTGAGAATGGTCAATCGACTTGAGAATGGTCCAGGACGGACCGAAACGTCGTGGTCCCTTCACCTTCTAGTGTGTGGTCTGGTCAACAAGACTTGTAAAGACTTTGATTGGACACATGATTGGCAGAATGTTTCCAAGTCTAGAATATGATAGACAATTTAGAGTTATAAGTTGGACCACTGTAACGCCAATGTTCAAATTGGTAATAGTGAATGCGACGGCTCTTACACCAAGAAAATAATGTATAAAACGAATACTAGGAGTCATAACACTAGGTGGTAGTTATGGGAATCTAATACCAATCATTATTCATCTTTTCCTGCCCTAGTTAGAGCCCTATTTACATCAAGTAGTTCAGCTGTGGCCTCCATACACCAGACTGGACCAATTAAATGTTTAGAATTGATGACAGTTAATCCTGGATATTATAAACCATTCTAATGCTTTAGAAACCTTAATTTAGGTGGTGATGATGATGGGCGAGAAACAAGAATGGGAATGATTAAATAAAAATGGATGAATGGTATAGCAGGAGCTGTGATAATAGAAAGTGCATACATTATTAACGCGAATTAAAACTTGAAACAATGATTGATATATATATATATATATATATATATATATATATATATATATATATATATATATATATATATAATATTATAATTAAGTTTAAACTCTGGGAATACCTAGGTAAATATTGGCTTGGACACAGAGTTCTTGATTTATGGAACAGAGTACCGGAGTAACACAATTTATATGGAGTCGCTGAATTGCTTGAAGTGAAAGGTAGACCTACCCATGAATGGGTAGGTTTGGGTATAGCAGGAGCTGCCTCATGACCCCTCGAGGCCTATACGAGCTGCCTATAGTTGCCGCCAACCTCGTTCTGACAGTTCCTGCGACGGCGCTGGAACCAATCGTATTGGCGTTTACCTTTCCATTGGAGACTTTCGGGGTCGTGGAGAGGGAGGACCTGTTGCATGGGTAACAGCTTCTCCCCAGTATCAACCTACTCTGGCTTTGCGCCCTGGAGAGGCCACTCCAGACCGACAACCAGAGCGCAACTCCATAGTCTCCTGAGATTGACGGATGCCCGCTACTCAGTGCAGGCTTTCTAACGTTACCTTCATTCTTAGTTTCTAAAAGTATTAAGCTTTAACTGCTAAATTTTAAGCAGGGCATTTTTCAGCGTTCCTAACAACAAAAATATAAGTTAGAGAAAATTATACTGTGAAAGCGAGCAAAAATTGTTCAATCCCCGACCGTCCACAAGTGGTTGGGCACCATTCCTTCCCTCCGTCCCATCCCAAATCCTTATCCTGACCCCTTCCCAATGGTATATATATAGTCGCAATGGCTTGGCGCTTTCCCCTGACCATTCCCTCCCTTCCATCCACAGTGTTAATATAGATGATTAGATTAGTTTAGCAGTATAAGATGTATTCGAAAGAGGGACTAATCAGGAGAAAGCGCCAAGCCATTACGACTATATAGCACTTGGAAGGGATCAGGATAAGGATTTGGGATGGGAATGGTGCCCAACCACCTGCACGGTCGGGGATTGAACGCCGACCTGCATGAAGGGAGAAACGTCGCTCTATCGTCCAGCCCAAGTGTTTATCTAAGAGACATTGTACATATCAATATAAATACAAATATAAATGTTCATTTGTTCAAATTCGCTAATCTTCGAAAGTTCTTCACCGATTGCTTTGAAATTTTGGCAAAACGTTCCATTCGCATACGAGCGTGTTTTTATATACCTACTATATGCCACACCTGTGACAGGTAAAAACATTTTTTTTTTTTTTTTTTTAATACGGCGCCATCTGTTGTACGTAAAAGCAACACACGCTATACTAAATATGTTAGGATTCCGTTTGAATATTTCTGATTACATTGATAAATTGCAATTTCATAGATTTCGATTTATTTTCATTTTGATTGAATTATTTTGTGTGACATTGTGTTGGAATTGAGCTGTGTTGTTTACCATAATATTTATTTTGTGAGTATAATGTATTTTTTATTTTTGCATTGTTTTTCATTTCGTTTTTTTTAACTGTTCTTATTTTCATGTGATTCAGATCATTTGATGATCCCATTTTTCTGATAGAATCATCAGATCATTTGGGAACACATCAGACGAGGGAGTGGGGAATGGTGGGGAGGACGAGGGGATGGAGTGGGGGAGGGTGGGGAGGACGAGGGGATGGAGTGGGGGATGGTGGGGAGGATGAGGGGATGGAGTGGGGGAGGACGGGGGGACGGGGGAGGGTTGCTGTGGCTCAGCAATGCGTGGCCGGGTACAGCTAGTTTGTAATATAAATCTGGCATTATTTGCCTCAGGAAAATACTATATATGTTAAATACATTGTTTCTGCAAGATTGTCCCCTATTTTGCACCTTCAAGAAAATGCAAGATCAGGGGTTGGTATATGTTGAACTTCCTTGTTTGATAAACTGTTCACTTGAGACAGTTAAGCAAGTCCCAGCTGTGTCTGGGTACAAGTGACAGGACGAACAATCCAACGGGTTTTCTTCCTATTGGGGAGTGTTGTACATGCTGCTATGGCGGTGTGTTCACTCACAGGATGAGTGGCGCTGCCCAATACTGTCACTATGGCGGTGTGTCCACTCACAAGATGAGTGGCGCTGCCCAATACTGTCACTATGGTGGTGTGTCCACTCACAGGATGAGTGGCGCTGCCCAATACTGTCACTATGGTGGTGTGTCCACTCACAGGATGAGTGGCGCTGCCCAATACTGTCACTATGGCGGTGTGTCCACTCACAGGATGAGTGGCGCTGCCCAATACTGTCACTATGGCGGTGTGTTCACTCACAGGATGAGTGGCGCTGCCCAATACTGTCACTATGGCGGTGTGTTCACTCACAGGATGAGTGTCGCTGCCCAATACTGTCACTATGGCGGTGTGTTCACTCACAGGATGAGTGTCGCTGCCCAATACTGTCACTATGGCCACTATGGCCTTGGGGGCCTCGTAGCCTGGTGGATAGCGTGCAGGACTCGTAATTCTGTGGCGCGGGTTCGATTCCCGCACTAGGCAGAAACAAATGGGCAAAGTTTCTTTCACCCTGAATGCCCCTGTTACCTAGCAGTAAATAGGTACCTGGAAGTTAGTCAGCTGTCACGAGCTGCTTCCTGGGGGTGGAGGCATGGTCGAGGACCGGGCCGCGGGGACACTAAAGCCCCGAAATCATCTCAAGATAACCTCAAGATGGCGGTGTGTCCACTCACAGGATGAGTGGCGCTGCCCAATACTGTCACTATGGCGGTGTGTCCACTCACAGGATGAGTGGCGCTGCCCAATACTGTCACTATGGCGGTGTGTCCACTCACAGGATGAGTGACGCTGCCCAATACTGTCACTATGGCGGTGTGTTCACTCACAGGATGAGTGGCGCTGCCCAATACTGTCACTATGGCGGTGTGTCCACTCACAGGATGAGTGGCGCTGCCCAATACTGTCACTATGGCGGTGTGTCCACTCACAGGATGAGTGGCGCTGCCCAATACTGTCACTATGGCGGTGTGTTCACTTACAGGATGAGTGGCGCTGCCCAATACTGTCACTATGGCGGTGTGTCCACTCACAGGATGAGTGACGCTGCCCAATACTGTCACTATGGCGGTGTGTCCACTCACAGGATGAGTGACGCTGCCCAATACTGTCACTATGGTGGTGTGTCCACTCACAAGATGAGTGACGCTGCCCAATACTGTCACTATGGTGGTGTGTCCACTCACAAGATGAGTGACGCTGCCCAATAAACTCGCCCCTCGGGGCAAAATTTAAAATTTAAAATTTACCTCACCCACTGTTGCGCGTGTTCACTCCAGACTCATCATCTGTGTGGGTGATGAGGGCGAGGCTCGACCTTCCTTAGGGACATGATCCCTGATGAGAAATAATTGATTTTTATCGACGCTTTCACTCATTTTGTGTAGGTAGGTAGAGCTCTGTCCCCCGTCTCTCTCTCTCTCTCCTAGACCCCCCCCCCCACTACACCTGTTTCTATTACAGCCCCCCCCCACTCATCAAAATAACTCCCCCCCCCACTCATCAAAGTAACTCCCCCCCCCTCACCATAAACCCCTTCCCCTATGTTGCAAGAAAGCATCTTCTTCCCCCTGTGAACGGCGGAGCAACAAACAGGTGTTTTTGTTCGTGTTGCCCAAGCACATCCGCATTTGCGCCGGGACGCTGGTCTTGAGGCAACCAGAGGTAGGTGTGTGTGTGTGTGTGTGTGTGTGTGTGTGTGTGTGTGTGTGTGTGTGTGTGTGTGTGAATGCGTGAATGTATAAATGTTCATAAATACGAACGATAATATACCTGTGTGCTGTATATTTTATATATATACAATATATGTATATTGTTCATATGTTGTATATTATGTATATACAATACACATAATACACAACAAGTATTGCGACATAGACGTGTGGTCGGTTGGTGAAGGCTGGGTGGAGGACCCGCTCCGTACAGCCAAACATCTTGGATATAACAAGACATTGTCCTGGACAGGTTTAACTCGTTTGATGTGTTGCTTAACAAGGTCACGGGTTGTTAGTCCGTGAGGTCAACAGCCTGGTTACTGACTAGTCCAGCAACCAGGAGGCCTGGCCTGTTCGGAGACCGTACAGCGGGGTCAATGATCCCCGGAATGTTCAACAGGGATGTCTATGTGGGTGTCTGGGTCTCGTTACGGGCTATTCATGATGATTGCTCTTCATCAATCAATCAATCTGTGTCTGTGTCAATTCCTGAGCCTACTGGGCTCTATCATATCTACACTTGAAACTGTGTATGGAGTCAGCCTCCCCCACATCACTGCCTAATGCATTCCACCTGATAACTGCTGACAGTGAAAAAATCTCCTTCTAATGTCTTATTGGCTCATTTGGGAACTCAGTTTCCACCTATCTATCAGCAACGATCAATTCACACCTACACTAAGATCCAGACGGAAGGTTTAAAGCTGTTCTGAAGCTTAGTAGTGTGAGGTATTTACCTGCAGGCGGTCTAAGACGAGGAGGAGGGGGGTTCTGGGGGCCGCCTCGGAGACCTGGTCAAGCACCCGTTCCCTGTACCCTTTGCCTGAGCTAAACACTGCCATTGTTGTCGTTTGGTCGCGGAGTGACGAGGTCAAGTTCTGCGTCTGTGTCCCCCCCCCCACATTCCTCCACCTTTCCTTGACTGTATTCCTCAAGTCCCCGCTATGGATAAGTGTGTACTCACTCACCTATTTGTACTCACCTATTTGTGCTTGCAGGATCGAGCATTGACTCTTGGATCCCGCCTTTCCAGCTATCGGTTGTTTACAGCAATGACTCCAGTCCCATTTCCCTATCATACCTAGTTTTAAAAGTATGAATAGTATTTGCTTCCACAACCTGTTCCCCAAGTGCATTCCATTTTGTGTGTGTGTGTGTGTGTACGTGTGTGCGTGTGTGTGTGTGTGTGTGTGTGTGTGTGTGTGTGCGTGTGTGTGTGTGTGCGTGTGTGTGCGTGTGTGTGTGTATGTGTGTGTGCGTGTGTGCGTGTGTGTGTGCGTGTGTGCGTGTGTGTGTGCGCGTGTGTGCGCGCGTGTGTGTGTGTGTGTGTGTGTGTGTGCGTGCGTGCGTGCGTGCGTGCGTGCGTGCGTGCGTGCGTGCGTGTGTGTGTGTGTGTGTGTGCGGTGTGCAGGCCTCATCATTCTCATCACCCTGGGGATACTTCATCCTGAAGAAGCATCAACACGTCAGAGCTTGTGACAACAGTGAAGGGAATGGTGTTGCCTTGTGTCTTGACACACACTGCTGCCATGTAGGGGGGGGGAGATGTAGTGTGTGGGGGGAGGGAGACGTAGCGTGTGGGGGAAGGGGGGGGGGAGAAGAGTACCGTGAGGGAAAAGTACACATTGTTCAGCCTGTGAGTGCTGGATGAGTGGAACAATCCACAAAGCAGCACCATTGAAGGTACTATTTTCAAAAGTTTTCGGAATAATTTAGACAGTTAAGGTATAGAACTATTTGAGCCTAAATGACAATTACCTATTGCAAATGTTCCCTCCTGCAATGTTCCTCACTGCAATGTTCCCTCCTGCAATGTTCCTCACTGCAATGTTCCTCACTGCAATGTTCCTCACTGCAATGTTCCTCACTGCAATAGACCTCTGCAATGTTCTATTATCTTATCTTCAATTCTAAACAAATTACATATACAAGTGGAATATGGTATTTTTTTCTTGCATTGCAGATAATATTGCCAGAATTACAGTCACTATGTTAATCAGAAATCATTTCACGTGTATTAAACCCCCAAACTATCCAGACATAATTGGAAACTTCTCAGATGCAAGACCAATGCGTGGGATCAGATCCTCCGC
This sequence comes from Procambarus clarkii, assembly GCF_040958095.1. Lineage (NCBI taxonomy): Eukaryota > Metazoa > Arthropoda > Malacostraca > Decapoda > Cambaridae > Procambarus > Procambarus clarkii. The sequence continues at coordinate 5,651,860 of NC_091235.1, forward strand.
CTTTTCAACACAAAGGCATTGGCCGTGTTGCAACGTAGCCCTAACCTTGGCTGGGAAACCCGGGCGGCTCCCAGCACCTCCCAGCACCCCCCAGCACCACCAAATGCTGGTGGTGGTGAAGGAACAACAGCAGCAGGAGGAAGAGAGGAGAGTTGCTGAGCACAGCGCTGTGATATCTTCCCAGCGAGCCATACGCCATCAGGAGATGCCCATCAGTGGTCCTGTGAAGAATACCCGGAAGGTGGGTCACATTCCAAGGGGTACAAGTGCCCTGGGACGATGTCTGGGTTGGCTGGAAGACCTGAGACTGTTGGACTGGGCACCGTCAATGCTTCCATCTTATTTATTTATCGCTAGGGGTTACTTGCCGCGGCAGACGCGTTCCTTGCCACGGCTACAGCGTCCACGGCAGACGCGTTCCTTGCCACGGATACAGCGTCCACGGCAGACGCGTTCCTTGCCACGGCTACAGCGTCCACGGCAGACGCGTTCCTTGCCACGGCTACAGCGTCCACGGCAGACGCGTTCCTTGCCACGGATACAGCGTCCACGGCAGACGCGTTCCTTGCCACGGCTACAGCGTCCGCGGCAGACGCGTTCATTAATACGTCTCCAGGGCAAGAGTGACTCTTCACATCCCAGAGCACATTGACTTCGCCAAACTGGAAACTCAGGAACGGTGTGGCTGGATACCCACCTTAACCCTCTTGTAAAACACACACACACACACACACACACACACACACACACACACACACACACACACACACACACGCACACACACACACCAAAACAAACTATTCCTTCACCTTGAATATTTTTCCGTCAATGGTAAGCGACCACGTGACGCTGGAAATGGCAAAACTTTTTGTTAAATATTCCCATTATTAGACTAATAATGAATGATAATTTAGACTTTTACGAGTGTTTAGCTCGTTACTTAAGAGCAGAGAGCTCCAATTAAGCTACCAATTTTCCCCCATACCTGACCTGGGATCAAGTTCTTCAGCGGTGTTCATGTTCACTTTCTTCACCTATTTCTGTTCCCCCTGAATACAGATGAATGTTCTCTTTGTTCTTCGATTATCGTATATTTCTTCCCCACGACCACACCATCACGACCTATTGGTCTCCTTATTCACGACCAGACTGTCGGTACTAACTTTTCTGGATAAAAATGTTGTGGTACAAACTTTCCAGGATACAACTGTTGTATCCTGGAAAGTTTGTACCACAACACGTGGTACAACCTTTCCAGAATTGCGTTGTAATACCAGCTTCCCGGGATACTAAACATTTACCTAAACACTTCTCAATAAATTCACTAAACAGCATTTTTGAGATAAAACAGGGTAATACAGGGGGTAATACAGGTATAATACAGGGTAATACAGGTGTAATACAGGGGGTAATACCGGGTAATACAGGTATAATACAGGTATAATACAGGTGTAATACAGGTGTAATACAGGTATAATACAGGTATAATACATACCCCTTACATATTTTTGAACCCTTGATTAATGGTTATCGCTAATGGTTGCCAGACTTTGACCCGACCATTGTTAACATTCCCTCTCGTTAATAGGGAGGAGGGAGGGATGATTTAATTAATATTTAGCAGCTACGATGAGGCAGCGTTAGTATAGCTTGCGTCAGGAGACTCTCCCATGGTAATGGATGGTCTCCCATGGTAATGGATGGTCTCCCATGGTAATGGATGGTCTCCCATGGTAATGGATGGTCTCCCATGGTAATGAATGGTCTCCCATGGTAATGAATGGTCTCCCGTGGCAATGGATGGTCTCCCAAGGTAATGGATGGTCTCCCATGGTAATGAATGGTCTCCCATGGTAATGAATGGTCTCCCATGGCGGTGAATGATTCCATGGAGACCTGAGCATTTCCTGAGAAGTTGTAAGGAGAACATTTATATTACTGACGTCGACTCCTGTTTGTGAATAGTTCCTGGTGTTCTTGGTGAACAGTCTGGCCCATTCTTGGTGAACAGTGTGGTCCTATACAGCCTAACAAGTACCTGGTGAACAGCTCAATCTGGTGAATACGTTCACCCACTCCAGTAGAACACGTTCACCAATATTTGGTGAACACAACCAAACCTCAGAGTTTGAATGGTGATGACAAGTGCACCAAGAGCTCTCACAGGTATGTCCACGTGGAAGGTCCTCAAGCACCAGCCGGTTGAGAGAAGTGGAAGAACCAGCCATACTTAGACCTGGTGATCACCCAGACTGTGGTGGATGGTATCTGGCATGAAGAAGCTGGATTGCTGGATACAGGGTTCGACTACAGATGCAAGAGCTGTAGGATTGTTGTTGTTGTTATAGATTCAGCTACTCGGAACAACTTCCAAGTAGCACGGGCTATGGTGAACCCGTAGCGGACTTAACTGGCACAGGAGCGGTGCCAAAGCTGCTAGAGAGAGGGCCGGATACATATAGCTGAGGCAGGCCTGTAGCCCCCCCCTTGCGGGCTATTCATGCCAGTGCCACCTCTTGGGTGGCTTAATCTTTATCAATCAATCAGTCTGTAGTCGCTATAGGAGGTGAGACTACAGAAGGCTGAGGTAGCTACTCCATTGTACACAATGAGAGAAAGTGAGCTACAGGGGTGTACATATACACCTGTGGCTCACTATACGTACACCTGTATACATGCACCAGGGGTGTATGTATACACCCAGAACGAGTATGTAAGGCAGCATTAAGGTGGGCAGAAATGAGTACCTTCGAGTCAGAAGGGAAGCTCGGAGGCAGCGTGGAAACAACATAGCAGCTAAAGCCAAGGATCAACACGGCTTTTACACAGAATATATGAGAATAATGTCAGCGCTAAACGTCCAGTTTACTATACTAATAATTTCTAGAATCCGAGAAAGCGTCGAAGAAATTTGTGAGGAAAATCAGAGTTCTTGAAGATGGAACGGGAGGGTGGGAGGGGGTAGAAGTGACGATGGAAGGGTAATAATCATAATGGAGGATATTATAAAAGGGATGGAATAACCAGGGGAAATCACCAAGCCATTATAACTATATAGCACTTGGAGGGGGTCAGGATAATGATTTGGGATGGGACGGGGGAAAGAATGGTGCCCAACCACTTGGACGGTCGGGGATTGAACACCGACCAGTTTCACTGACACACAATACTTTTAAAATAATGAAAAAGAAGATGGGCATACGAACGCGCAATGCAACAGTTGCAGACAACTTTGTAATTGAGACACACCATGGTGTTAATATGGGTAAGACATGCCACAAGAACCTGAGTTAGCTCTAAGACAGGGTCACTCAGACATTGCAGGAAAGACGGATGGGTGAATTGCATCTTCCCAGCTTGCTAAAACGTCCTTGACAGTGTCCTGAAGGAAAACGACAATTCACTCACACCTGGAGCACACCGCAACCCACACCTGGAGCACACCACAACCCACACCTGGAGCACACCACAACCCACACCTGGAGCACACCACAACCCACACCTGGAGCACACCACAACCCACACCTGGAGCACACCACAACCCACACCTGGAGCACACCACAACCCACACCTGGAGCACACCACAACCCACACCTGGAGCACACCACAACCCACACCTGGGGGCACACCACAACCCACACCTGGGGGCACACCACAACCCACACCTGGGGGCACACCACAACCCACACCTGGAGCACACCACAACCCACACCTGGAGCACACCACAACCCACACCTGGGGGCACACCACAACCCACACCTGGGGGCACACCACAACCCACACCTGGGGGATGTGGGGTGAGACAACAATACTAATTTCTGAATAAACAGGTCAGAGATCTTTATTTCTCATACTCATTAACGACCACGCACTTCACCACACAACACGCACTTCACCACACTCCACACCATCTCTCTAAGAGCAGAAATAGTCCCCGGCACCGGCATGGAACCCACGCCACAAACACGACATGAAATCCATAGGTGTGTTTGTCCCAAAACTAGTACTAAAAATAAGAGAACTTGGCAGGGAGGAGATAAGACAACAGAGCCATACATTCCTTTTTGAATAAGAGAAGAAACCAGTATGTCTTGATCAGACGTGATCAGTTTGACGTCACAGGAGTAGGACATGCATTAAGAACATTGTTCCCGTCCCTTCATAGGTGGAGGCACGCACCCACAGGAGGGTGGAGGCACGCACCCACAGGAGGGTGGAGGCACGCACCCACAGGAGGGTGGAGGCACGCACCCACAGGAGGGTGGAGGCACGCACCCACAGGAGGGTGGAGGCACGCACCCACAGGAGGGTGGAGGCACGCACCCACAGGAGGGTGGAGGCACGCACCCACAGGAGGGTGGAGGCACGCACCCACAGGAGGGTGGAGGCACTGCCCTACCTCTCTCCACTGGCTGCTCACATCTCTCGTTCCAGCATTTCCGTTCTCCAGCCCCGCCACCTGGAGGTCACAGACACGCGCAGACAGCAAAACCAGCGAACATTTCCGACCTTCAAGCGGAGTACCGACCGCCCTCGGCGGATTTCCGACCAATAGACAGTCCCCCGACCTACAGGCGGAGTCCCGATATCCAATCTCCCCCTCTGAAAGCACCCGAGACCTACCGGGTGAAGCGGTTGACGTCACCAGTCACCACCTCGATCTGCAAATCACTCCATGACGTCCTCGAGTCCCTGTAACCGGTTTCTCTTCTCGCGCTCACCGTTTTCTTTTTATCTAAGGCGTTCAGGTATATAACACAGCTGCCTCTCGGTTTCTGATCAGGATATCTGGCCGCCTGTGGCTGATATATATATTATCTTAGCTCCCAAGTGGTGTTCAAAAATCTGGGGAATATAATCCGAACTATTCATCCTAGTAAACTATTGTGGTCTAATTGTATTAACCGGAAGTGTGATAGCAATTTTGATCGGTTTATTGCTGTGTCGCTTTATCGCGGAAGTATATATATATATATGTATATATATATGTGTATATATCGCCACGAAGCCGTATTTCTCATATTGCTTTCCGGTGCCGAGAGCTGGATATCACCGGTAGACCGGTCCGGTCCCTGGTAGAATGTCATCAGCATGATATCACAATATATCAATATAATTATCGCGAAAGATGACGCTCCGTCGAGCGCAAGCTAGTGTGAGCTGGTCTTGTTGTCGCTTCTCTGTCCGGGATGGGCGTGTGTGAATGGCTTCCTCGTTATCTCTCTGTCTCTTCTTGTGCCTCTGTCTCTGCTTCCCTCTCTCTCTCTCTCTCTCTCTCTCTCTCTCTCTCTCTCTCTCTCTCTCTCTCTCTCTCTCTCTCTCTCTTTCTTCTACGTCTTTATCTGTCCTGTTGCTGCCTCGCAATATGACAATATTTTTGTCTCTCCTACTGTCTTTGTGGTTGTCGTATTCTATGTATTCACACACACACACACACACACACACACACACACACACACACACACACACACACACACACACACACGCACGCACTCACACGCACAGGCACGCAAGCGCACACACAGACACATACCGCCGTCAGCGTGCTCTTCCTGTGACTATATATAACCGATAACACACCAAGCTTTGGTTATGAAAGAGGGCAGTGCACTGAAGGCGGTGAATAACAATTAAGCTTGAACTATGTATTCTTCGTCGGCTTCTCTTCAGTCGCTTGTGTCTTGTTCTTGATGCATGTTTTGTTCCTCTTTTCTCTTCAGCAATTTCTTATGTTACACACATGGAAATACTGTTGAAATAAAGAAAGGAAAGAGTGAGAGAGAAAGAGAGAGAGAGAGAGAGAGAGAGAGAGAGAGAGAGAGAGAGAGAGAGAGAGAGAGAGAGAGAGAGAGAGAAAGGGAGGGAGGGAAAGAGAGAGAGAAAGGGAGGGAGAGGGAGAGAGAGAGGTCTTTGCACTCACATAATTCTTCCCTATTGCAATGAGATAGACAATTGTTGCTATGCTTTCTAATTTATTCATGTATTTCCAGGACCCTTCCCCCAAGGTCTTGCAGCGTAACACGTTACAATTCCTTCACTATAGATCGTTGGACCCTCAGTTCAATTTCTTTCTTTATTATGCACCCCATACCCATCCCATGTGAGGTGGAGAAAAGGGTTACAGAGGCACATAATGGGTTCAGGAACTGAACCCCAGAGTTCGTTTAGCTCAGCAAGTGACAATCTTTTGAAGCTATTTACACAATTGTTAGTGTTACATACGTATGTATAACTACATATACATATATATAGTCATTTACACAAATACATATATCAATAATCTATTTATATCGCGTGATTCAACAAGAGGCTGACAAGTCACTATACAAGGCACTTTACATCAATGGTGAGTCACACAGTTACTAGTCTTGCTCCACACCCACCCAACTGGGCGGCAGCTTTACAGTCATGTGCTCCACACCCACCCAACTGGGCGGCAGCTTTACAGTCATGTGCTCCACACCCACCCAACTGGGCGGCAGCTTTACAGTCATGTGCTCCACACCCACTCTACTGGGCGGCAGCTTTACAGTCACGTTCATGCATTATCTACAGTAAGCAAACTTTGGATACTTCGCTAAGATTCTCGGCAGTTCATCATTTATGAATGAAGTACTTGCACATTTCTTGGACACCATTGAAACCGTTGATCCCTGGCGCCGCGCTGTTTGAAACTCGCGCGCTTTTTAACCACCCTACAAAACGAAAATTCAAAATCAACCTGCCAAACCGACCTCATTCCATCTCACTCTCATTCAGAAGGAAACACCTCGTGAGTCATAGATGCCGAAGCAATCAACAAAGGACCACAGAGGGATTAGAAAGACAGTGTACAGGATCCACAGTTACCATAACGGCGTCCAACACCATCACTGAGGATCCGCTATTGCCGATCAGCCTCCTAAAACTTTTGGATAATTTTGTATTGTGAGTGTGTTTACTACCTCATCTTCCTGGCCTCACTCCTCATGCTCCTACCTCAACCCCCGCCCCCCTCTCCCACCTGGTAATTCTTATGAACGTTATTCTTAGTTAAAAGAGAGAGAGAGAGAGAGAGAGAGAGAGAGAGAGAGAGAGAGAGAGAGAGAGAGAGAGATTCAGAAAAAGTGAAAGAAAAGAGAGCCCCTGGGGAGAGGCCAGTGAAAGCAGCAACTCAAGAAGGTCAGAGTGGGAAACTGTTATTGTGCACTCTTGCTTGCTCGAGCTGGTTTGTGCTCTCTCTCTCTCTCTCTCTCTCTCTCTCTCTCTCTCTCTCTCTCTCTCTCTCTCTCTCTCTCTCTCTCTCTCTCTAGGAGGAGAGCTGACAGAAGCAACAAAATTTCAAGGCAGATCAGGAACTGTAATCATTTCGATCAGTCTGTTGCTGGAAGGGAGGAAACCGAGCGTCATCTTCCGGCCCCCCCCCCTCACCCCCCCCCCCCCTCACCCCCCCCCCCACCGTATGCGTGCATGTGAAGCAGGCGGAATACTGACTGGACAGCGGTCATCACCTGCCGGTCAATAGACCAACTTGTGGTCAACCTAGTATCCTTACTTGTCTTTTCAAATATTCTCGATCTTTGTTATTACAATGTTTCACACAAGCACAAATATAGTCGTACGGGGGAGTCACACAAGCACACACCCATACCCAGCGCCATGTTTTAACAGGAAAGCTACCAGACAGCTGGAAAACAGCTAACGCAATACCAAGAAGATTCAAGAAAAGGGATAGGCAGTAATCACAAAAGACCAGTGAAGCACAGAGAGAACGACTTGAATTCTCCGAAGGGAAGTCGTCAATGTTAGAGTACTGAATTGGAGGGGAAACCTCCCTAAAATCGGATAGAGACGAGGCCCTGGAGGACGATGTTACACTCAACTTGTCTACAGAAACAGTTATAAGACGAATGTCATCTGCTGCATATGAGAGGTTTGCCAACATAAGAACTGCCTTTAGGAATCTGCAGTTACAGTATATAACATATTTAGTGCCTTGTACAGTATAGACCATATTTAGTGCCTTGTACAGTATAGACCATATTTAGTGCCTTGTACAGTATAGACCATATTTAGTGCCTTGTACAGTATAGACCATATTTAGTGCCTTGTACAGTATAGACCATATTTAGTGCCTTGTACAGTATAGACCATATTTAGTACCATATACAGTATAGACCATATTTAGTACCATGTACAGTATAGACCATATTTAGTACCTTGTATAGTATAGACCATATTTAGTGCCTTGTACAGCATACAACATATACCTGAGTGTGTAACACCGGCGCATCCTCATATTCTTGAACACTAAAGGAAGCACGAGACGTCTTAGAGGTTCGCCACTAGACTAGTAACAGAGCTGAAAGGTGTGAATTATGAGGAAAGGAATTAACATTCTCATAACTGGAATCCAAAAAATAAAAATCTAAAACATGGTTATAAGACACGCACAATTCTCACCGGAATTAACTGGGCAGACACGACAAATAATTAGGCGGTGGTCTACGAACAAGGAAACAGATTGAAACCACACACCACACAACCCGAACAACACACATACACACAGAAATCACAATAACGTGATATTTCAAATGAACAAATCCACAAGACCCGTGATGAGGATTCGAACCTATGCGCTGGATATTCCAGCACACCTATGTTGTGGTACTATGTTGGCCGACCCCTCACAGTGTTAGAGAGAGAACTGGATAAGCACCTCCAAAGGATACCTGATCAACCAGGCTGTGACTCATACGTCAGGCTGCGAGCAGCCGCGTCCAACAGCTTGGTTGATCAGTCCGGCAACCAGGAGGCCTGGTCGACGACCGGGCCGCGGGGACGCTAAGCCCCGGAAGCACCTCAAGGTAACCTCAAGGTAAGGTACAGTTGACTAGTCCTGGGCTAGAGGAGTAAACTCCCAGAACCCCATCAAGCAGGTAAGCAATGCATCTGGGAACATCCAGCGAACACCTTCAAACCCTCTTCAAGGCCCATGTGGATTTGTTCAACACAGATATTAAAAAGGACTAAAATAAAAACCATAGTCCTGATCAAATATAAAGCACTAAAAGGCGAAGTGATGGAGGCGACCCCCACTTCCCCCTCCCTTCCCCCACAGTACACCTTTTGATTGATCTTTCCTCCAGTCCTCCAGTGTAATGAGGTCCTTAGTCTTTCTTCATAGCTCAGTCCCATAAACTCTGGAACGAGCCTTGTTGCACTTTTTTTTTATAAAACAAATAAATCACATAAATATAAGCATAAAAGAAAAGGCACCTGAGTGCCACATCAAACTACCACCACACAACATTTACAACAGGAAAAGCCAGAACAACAGAAAAACACATACTGAAACAACACCAAATAAACATAGCTCAACAGAATCACAAACCCCCAACACATGGGAATGAGCTCAGGAAGAAACACACTTATCCAGAAACAGATGTTGAGAATACTTCAAACAATACTGTTCCCCCACAACTCACTCCTCCGGAAGCGGACAGCCCACAAGACAATAACCACAGGTTGGGGGGGGGGGGGGAACCCATAAAATCCGGAATGATGACAGACTTGGGCTGGATGTGGGGACCCACGGCACGGGGTCCAGCGGAATGAAGTCCTTCTGGACCGCATCCTTCTTCAGCACCAGAACTAGATCACGGCTCGCTGCATCATTGTGAGCAGGGCCAACAACCTCCCCATTCTGGGAAACCCGGGCACGGGGGCGGGCATAGAAGCAGGAAGGGAGGCCCCAAACTAGACACCACCTCCGAGACAGAGGCACTCGCCACAACCATGCCATAACATGAACAGGCATCGCAGGAGCCATGGTCCCACCACACATTGGGCACGGGACACCGGAACATCGTAGTCCTCCACCTCCACCCAGGCGACACCACAAGGGGGGTGACCGAGAGCCCATCTGGAACCCTTTGACACTGGGCACATGTTGTCTGTACTGTCGACCTCCTCCAGAGGTGCCACAGTAAGATCACTGGGCAGCAGTGCACATTCACAAATCACACCATCCCGTAACACCACACCCGCCTTGACCACCAGACGTACCGGACCATGCACCACCACAGACTTCCCCGCATGAAAATCCACAGGAACAAACATAGCACACAACCCTCCAGCAATGCCACAAACCACCGTGTAAGACACAGAAGCCGAAGTAGGGGAAGGTGGGGGAGGGGGTGGCAGTGGAGAGGCCGTATGCACTGACACCCCCACTGCCAACCAGGGTGGGCAGCAGGCGCCAACCCAGCATTCAACGCTTGGCCAACATCTTCCGAAAATGTAGGCGCAGCACCTACAGCAACACACTCTTCGGCCTCTGGAACCTCTAGAGGGGGGAAATCCTCCTCCCAAAAGATGTTAATGGGGCCCACATTAACAAATCACCCGCACAGCAACCTGCAGCCATGTGCCCCAACATATCGCATCAGAAGCAGGTATGAGGTTGATCAACGTAGATTATCCGGACATAAAAGCCCGTGAGCTTGACGGAGGATGGGATCAGAGTTTTCAGATGCATTGTCCAGGTCCGGGGTCCTATTCGGGACGCCCTGAAGGTGGCCAGAGGAGATTACATTCATACGAACCTGCGGGAAACTCAAACGGGGCGCCATGCTTTGCCACATACGTAGACGTGCCACTCCGAGCCAACACGGTCACAGACCCAACATCGCCAGGCAGCCGGTAGGAGCGCCCGTCATAAGTCAACAAAGTCTCTGAAGAAAGTGGAAAAAATAAACTTGATCACCGCCCGGTGACTAGAAATAAACGGCACACCACAGACATGAGCCATATCAACATGGAGGACATCAGTCAATACCACCTCCACCGTCAAGAATTCTGCCTTGCCAGTAAACTCCAATCCAATCGACGAAGCAAGGTGAAGAGGAGGCAAGGACGGCCCTATCCTATCGGCCGGAACGGCCGTGAGGTCCAGTTTCCTCAGTCTTTCTTCATAGCTTAATTACCTAAACTCTGGAATGAGCCTTGTTGCACATATTTGGACTTTTTCTAGTTTTGTTGTGTGCTTCTTCAGATAGGGATTCCATGCTGGGGCAGCATACTCAATAACAGGTCTCACAGAGGATTTATACAGTGCTTGGAAGAGACCTTTGTCGAAGTTCGTGAAGGATAACGGGACGTTTGCCAGTATGACATATGCTGCCCTCGTTATTATGTTGATGTGTGCTTCTGGTGTTAGAACCCCAGTTGTCTACTCAAGTCTCTCTCCTTTTCAGAAGTTGGAAGTTGCCTCCCCTTCATCCTGTACTGCATTTGAGGTCTTCTTGCTCTATCTCCTATTCTCATAACCTTGCATTTGTCAAAGGTTAAATCTATTAACCGTTTCTCAGACGATCTCTGGAGATTGTCTCCTTCATCTTGTAATGCATTGCAGACTTACTCGGTTCTGATTCGCCTCATTAGTCAGCAAACATGGATACGAATTAGCCACTTCCTCTGTTAGATCGTTAATATATATTAGAAACAGGATGGGCCCTAGTACCGACTCTTGAGGTACTCTACTCATTAACCTCTCATCTTTCTGAGAGTTCTCCCCTAACTATGACTCTGCCGTCTTCCTGAAAGGTACTCGTTTGCTTACTTTAGTACTTTTCCTGATAACACAACCCACGAGTCTGTAAAAGAGTCACTAGTGAGGAAGTGTGGCAGATCGTGTTCCAGAGGGAAAGCTAGTAGGGTAAGGGATACCATGAGCTAAGGGACTGGAAAGCTCTAATCCTGATAACAGGAGATAGAATTCGAGGATATTGTGACCAAGATGTGACCAAGAGGGGACACAAGTCGAGGATGAACACTTGGAGGTGAGATGTCGACTGTATACGACAAGCCAAGCGCAAAAATGACATCATCGAGAAGCATGTCGTGTGCAAAAGTCGTCAGACGTCCCTTATCATGAAGAGAAGGACGCGCATCGTCGCTCCAGAGAAAAAGATATTTGTGGCTTATGTAGAAGAATTTGTGAGGAGCTTCGCGAGTGAAGCATGAGGAAGTTGTGGGAGGGCGATTGGTGACCTATCTCTTAAATAGGGACGACCTGAAGCCAGTGGGATGGTCGTGCCCTGAGGAACCACAGTGGGGAATCCTATAAGTCGAGGATGGGCAGGTGTACCTGATTGGGACCTGTGCCATGACCTTTCTCATGCAAGTCAAGATTGAGAGGAGCCGATTAGTGGCCGTCAGAAGAGAGTTGTGTGGGGCGACTTAGCAGAGTGCCAAATTTGGACTTCGTGCGACCATGCAGCGTCGCGATCTCCATATTTTGTGTTAAGAGCTTAGTGTACCGCCACATGTTGTTTGATGCAGTGAGATCCTGTGCCCAGCGATCTTGTATAGTGTTTATGAATGCTGATTAGAAAGTTTGTGGAGATAATGAAGTGATATAATCAGTTTTAAGGTGAACTGATATTATTAATGCGGGAGCGACATAGACTCACTCGGCCGGGGTCAGGGGCTCACTGAGGGGGAGAGTCCCTCTGGTGTAAGGAGATTTTCGGTGTGGACTCGTCCAGGTAGGGGAGGACCCCACACTAGAGGTTGGTGCTTGGAATATGAAATTGTGAGGATTTTATTTAGTGAATGTTATATGTGTTTAGATGACAGGATATAGTTGATTATTTTGTGGTAATGGCATACAAGTTCATGTATGAGGGACGTGATGCGTCCAGAGTTGACGTATCAGTGGTATATCTTGGATTCGTCGTTAAGGGATGTAGCAGAGATAAGAAATTGCAAAAAATAAATGCTTGTTAGACAACCGTGTTTGACTTTGTTCTAATGAGGATTTCTAAGAGGAAAGAGAGAAATAATTGCAGGTCGAACAGCAGCATATATAGAACGATAGAACTTCTAGTTCTAGGGAACTAGATCAGCCTAAGACTAGGAGAGAGAGGGTAAGCCATAGTGGCTCAGGGTGTAAGAAATATTGAATATTATAAGAAATATTGGCGGAACAACCGTGGACATCTTCAAGAGGAAACTAGATTGTTTCCTCCAAGAAGTGCTGGACCAACAGGGCTGTGGTGGGTATGTGGGCCTGCGGGCCGCTCCAAGCAACAGCCTGGTGGACCAAACTCTCCCAAGTCAAGCTTGGCCTCAGGCCGGGCTTGGGGAGTAGAACAACTCCCAGAAACCCCATCAACCAGGTATCAACCAGGTATCAACCAGGTGTGCACTCGTGACCACGGACCAGTTCTCAGCTGAATCCCCAGTAGTAGGACGTTCACCAGATTGGGTTAACACCAGCGGAGCACCAGTGTGAGCCCCGCTGGTGTTAGTAGCACAGGGGGTGAAAGAATAATAGGGGAAGGGAACTATCAGGGGTAAGCGCCAAGCCCTTACGATTATATAATAGTTTTTCTCTATTCTATCGGCGGCTCCCTGACGAGGTAAAAGCCCAGGGTATTTTTTTTATTAAGTCCCTCAAAACATTTTCAGAAACCAGTTTATCAATATTTTCACTTTGAAAACTTATTACCTTTATTTTGCAAAAATCAAAAATATTAAATTCGTCAAAACAGATCAATTAAGCTTATGAGGTAAGGTAGTTATCAGGAGAGAGCGCCAAGACATTACGACTATACAGCTTGGTTCCTGAGATAAACCTAGCTTTATGGGGTAAACCAGGCTCATGGGGGTAAACCAGGCTCATGGGGTAAACCAGGCTCATGGGGGTAAACCAGGCTCATGGGGGTAAACCAGGCTCATGGGGGTAAACCAGGCTCATGGGGTAAACCAGGCTCATGGGGGTAAACCAGGCTCATGGGGTAAACCAGGCTCATGGGGGTAAACCAGGCTCATGGGTAAACCAATCCTTGTGCAACACAGCAACACGGTGTTCTCCTATCGCTAATTAGGGCCGTAAGGCGTTAGCAGTCGGGGTCTCAGTGCTGCCTGTACTCGCCTACTGGTGCCTCAATGATATACAAGATCGAAGTTCGATTCCCTGAGTGAAGTAGTTAATACTGTCGGCGGCATCAGGGCAGCTGTCGACAGCTTAGGTGACAGTAGTGGTGCTACTCTATATCTCTTCCGTAGTCAGGAGCCCCTGAAGAGACTCGTTAGCCTCCTGCAATTTAAAACGCATCGCAAGAGGCAAACTTGTTGCTACTTCCAGCAAGGGGGTTTCCAGGCCACGACCACGGGTTTCCAGGCCGCGACCACCGGTTTCCAGGCTGCGAACACCGGTTTCCAGGCTGCGAACACCGGTTTCCAGGCCGCGACCACCGGTTTCCAGGCTGCGAACACCGGTTTCCAGGCTGCGACCACCGGTTTCCAGGCCGCGACCACCGGTTTCCAGGCTGCGAACACCGGTTTCCAGGCTGCGACCACGGGTTTCCAGGCTGCGACCACGGGTTTCCAGGCTGCGACCACGGGTTTCCAGGCTGCGACCACGGGTTTCCAGGCTGCGAACACCGGTTTCCAGGCTGCGAACACCGGTTTCGCCCGTCACAGCATTTTCTGAATAGCTGAGAAGTCTACCACCGGGGTTGAGAGCCTCAACTACTTAATTAACACCGACCATGGCTGCTATTTCGAGGAAAATCATCTGGAAAGAAGACAGCAATGAGGCTGTCGAACGGACGCAGGTTCGAATCCTCGTCACGACCCTTATGGATTTGTTCAACTGAGGCTGATGTTTGGAGTCTTGTGAGCAAGTAACTCCTGCTGAAGAAAATGGCTTCAGGGGGTTTTGTCATATGAGCAGCAGAGAGACTTCCAGCTCAGTGTTATAAGATTGTTATATATGACAGTAACACGGGAAAATGCTCTCTATAGGCAGGAAAATGCAGTATATGCGCCTGCGACAACCACTTCCAGGAGTGTCATGCACCCAGCCGACGACCTTGTCTATGGAGGACAGAAGAAAATGTATATATGCTGGTTAGCATTGTAAATGTGTGGCCACGTCTGTGGTAGAAAAAAAAACTAGGCCAACGAGGTATACTTTTGTGCAGATGCTCATGTTGCAATTTCAACAAAAATCCCATATTACTGACGTCTAGACCAGCGTCTTGTAACACTCTCACGGCAATTACAGTCACTCAGCTGCGTTCCTAATTGACTGAATGTTGACTGAATCCCAGCAAGGCTTGGCGGTACACCATTCTCAGCCTATACAGGCTGGGGAGGTCTATACCCAGCCGACGACTCTGCCAACCGGCTCAGGCGACACGACAGTTGACGACCTACTCGCCATTGTTGACAGATCTTCCGGGATGAACCACAGCCTCTTCAAGACCATCAATAGACTGTTAATTGAGAATATAATTTACCAACAGTAACAGTTAAAACTGACATAATTTCACCTGCTCCTCCAACTCCAGTATCTTCGGCTGTCACATCTGTTGCAGAAGCCGACCTCTGCACCCAACTTTCTCACCATGATGAAACCACTTCATCATCTGTGCAACATGCTCTCTGCAATCAAGTTTCTTAAAAAAAAGCTGTATCACGTTATTGCGATTTCTTTGTGTATGCGAGAGTTTCTCAGTGACGAAACCATTACATCTTCAACTGAATCAGGTCCCTCTAGCCAAGTTTGGCTTACAGTTCCAGACCCAAGCCACTACAAACGCTGAAGACCCCGTCCTCGCCAGGGACAGCCACGCAGCATCGTAGCGACGAGAAGTCGAACACTCGAGAAGAAGTAGAAGAATTCAAGAATGTAGTTCGACCTACGAACAAATAAGAAAATAGCGAGAATGAAGAAAGAATTCAACACCACTGCGCCTCCTGCACCATCTCTCAGTGAAGTCAGTGAAGGAGGTGGGTTAAGTCCCTGTCGTTTTCCTTCTCCCACAGTGACTCTCCAGCCTTACACATGACCCCTACACGGGCCCTTGACCTTACACATGACCCCTACAACGGGCCCTTGACCTTACACATGACCCCTACGACGTGCCCTTGACCTTACACATGACCCCTACAACGGGCCCTTGACCTTACACATGACCCCTACAACGGGCCCGTGACCTTACACATGACCCCTACAACGTGTCCTTGACCTTACCCATGACCCCTACAACGAGCCCGTGACCTTACACATGACCCCTACAACGGGCCCTTGACCTTACACATGACCCCTACAACGGGCCCTTGACCTTACCCATGACCCCTACAACGTGCCCTTGACCTTACACATGACCCCTACAACGTGCCCTTGACCTTACCCATGACCCCTACAACGGGCCCTTGACCTTACACACGACCCCTACAACGGGCCCTTGACCTTACCCATGACCCCTACAACGGGCCCTTGACCTTACCCATGACCCCTACAACGGGCCCTTGACCTTACCCATGACCCCTACAACGGGCCCTTGACTCCTGCCTGACCTGGCAGCACCCAGGTGCCACAAGACCCAACTCTCTCCCACAGTCCAACACAAGTACTGCGACCTCGAACGCGTATGACGCCAGACTGAGGTGTGAGGACCTTCTGGGAGTACCGGTGGACCTTCTGGGAGTACCGGTGGAAGCCAGTTAGTCAATCTCATTCAAAGTGGGCCAATCGGGTACTCAGAAACCCAAGTCAGTACTCCTCCAAGAGTACGGACATTGTTCTGAGAAGTATTCAACCCATTAGAAACCTATTAGTATTCAGGCATTAGAAACCATTAGTATTCAACGCCCAGTTCACTGACTTCCACTACTCGTGTCCTCATCAACGCCGCCAGTTTCACTCATCCTGTGAGATTCCTGTGTTCTGTTCGCGTTGTTCCGCCCGACAATCAACATAGTTACATGCCGGATTGAACAAGTCCCCCCCCCCTCCCAGGAGTGAACATTACCATGCTAGAGCGAAAGTCACTCAGCAAGAGTGAAAGTCACTCTGTCGCAGCTGCAATATGTATACCCTAAACCCACATATTAGTGGCCCATGAGTTCGAAATTCTCACACTACAGAAACCTCCATGTTTTGTTACCCCTAATGTTTGAGACGCACGGATTGTGAAGCTGCAAGTTTGAAATTGTCATGAGAAACCCACACATTAGAAACAGGAAGGGACAAAGATTTTGACCGTAATAGACTGTTGGAGCGTTAATGGCACATTTTGTATTTCTAATGTGTTGGCTTAGTGTTGGTGAGGTGACTGGGGCGGCGGCAACAGTAGCAGCATTAGGAACAGCAACAGCAACAACAGGAGTCGCGAACGGATAGGGAACACAAACCAAGTCCGTCAGTCCGCCTCTCCAACAAAACTCCATTAAATCCTCTCCATCATTAAGCCATTAAAAAAAATAATAAAAACATAATATACGACTGAGAAAATCCATTGAAAGGGAAAAAGAACTATTAGGGGGGGAAAGCGCCAAGACATTACCACTATGAGACTTGGAAGGAGGTCAGAAAACCATTGGAACAATGGGGGGATTCGAAGCAAGAGAACCACGAGTACCCAAATTGCTGGTTCGAAGTCCCTCTTAACCCCCCTCCCCCCCCCCCCCCCCAACTACCTCTTGCTCCAATAGATTTTCTCTTCAACACGTATTCATCGCAATCTCCCACCTGCCCTCCAAGCCCACACCTAAAGGAGAAATCTCACGAACGAATGACATTCTTTTGTCTGAGATGAATTGCCCGTCCAGCAAACTCCGTAGAAATATTTTTGTGTGTGTGGAATTATCTTATCAATGACCACTGCAACTTTTCCAGAAAGGTCAAAACATGATTGAAGGGAAAATCAACTTGGAGATGAGTTGTGTGTGTGTGTGTGTATGAGGGTAGAGAAGGTTCGTAGGACAGAATAATACTAGTGAAAGCAGGAATACCTTCATCTGGATACTTAAGGAATGACTGTGGCAACACACACAAATGAGTTCCTCTTGAGACTATATGGAGCTCACGAAGCTGTTCCGAGCACCTCAAGACACTATATGGAGCTCAGATAGCTCTTTTGAGCTCCTCGTGAGAGTTCAGAGAGCTGTTCAGACTCTATGAGGTTACCAACATAGACCAAGAGCTCTAGGAGGAGAGAGAAGTTCTGAGGCAACATATACTATTAACCTGCACCCGAACCCATATACGACTTACTCACAAACAGAATAATACTTCAAGCCGGTATATACGCTATTCCCGAATTCCCAGAATGCCTCCAGTATCGCCACCTGCGCGAGTTTAATACAAATATTGCGGCAAGGACGCGGGTCTGAGTACGTTGGTTGTACTTGTGCCTGAGCTGGGCTGGCGAGTGACGTCATATACACCAGCCCTAGACCTGAGCGTCAGGTTAATGTGGTCCAACACCTGAGAGAAGTAAGGGGGGCTCACTATTATGTCTTCGGGGCCCTCCTATTATGTTTTCGGGGGCCCCCCTATTATGTGTTCGGTTCTTTCTAGATAAACCCAACCTGATCTGATCCCAATCTACCCTAACCCAACGTATTATAAACCTACTTTTAACTCAACCTCATACAAGCTAAGGAAAGTAAGAGATAGTTTGTGTCACACACACACACACACACACACACACATATATATATTTATTATTAAATATGACCGAAAAAGTAAGATTAATAATTCTAACACGAATTTTCTCAATATTTCTTAGAAAGCATTTCTCAGAAAACATTCTAAGGAAACTACTCCAAGCTTGTACTAAAGAGGCACCCTTCTTGAGCCCGGACGGACACATGTATAAGCAAGTAGATGGGGTCGCCATGGGTTCTCCCCTAGGTGTCCTGTTTGCGAACTTCTACATGGGTACCATCGAGCAAAAAGTCTTAGTCGACATGAACTTGAAACCGGCCATATACTGCAGGTATGTTGACGACATTTTTACACAGGTACCTGATGTCAGACATCTGCAGGAGCTGAAGGAGGCATTTGAGCGGAATTCTGTGTTGCGTTTCACTTACGAGATGGAGAAGGATGGGAAGCTGCCCTTTCTAGATGTAAGTCATGGAAAGGATCGGAGGTTTCCACACTGCAGTCTACACTAAGGAAACAAATATAGGAACGTGCCTAAATGCCAACAGTGACTGCCCAGACAGGTACAAGAGGAGTGTTGTTAACGCTTATGTCGACCGTGCTCTCAGCCACAGCTCAGGATGGAAGCAAGTCGATGAAGAACTCTGTAGGGTAAAGCAGGTCCTAGTCAACAACGGCTTCTCCAATGGTTTCGTTGAAGACATAAGAAGGAAGGTGAAACGCCATGCAACCTCTGAAGAGACAACTAACACAACACCTATACCCCCTATTAGACTATTTTACAGGAACTTCTTTTCCACAGCTCATAAAACGGAGGGAAGGGTCCTGAAAGATATTGTTAATAGAAACATTATCCCTACAGACAAAAATCAGAAGATACAACTGACGATTTACTATAAAACCAAAAAAACGGCCAACCTACTCATGAGAAACTCTCCAGACACAAAGCAGAACGCTTTAAAAGAGATCAACGTCGTCTATGCCTTCAAATGCCCTCTTGGGGACTGTAAGCCTCAAAGAACTCAGTATAGGCAAGACAACAACATCTCTTTCCAGGCGATTAACGATGCATAAGCAACAGGGCTCCATTAAGGAACATAATCTCTTCCCACAACCAAACCATCACCAGAGAAATCTTAGCAAACAAATCAGAAATCATCGATAGATACAGCGATAGCAGGCGGCTTGACATCTGCGAGGCACTACACATAAAGAAGTCAACACCAGCAATCAACAGCCAATTAATGCACAACTATATTCTACCCACTTCAAGACTCCGCTCCAATATAGAAGCATCAGGAAATATGGGCCAACAGGCCCTTTGCAGTTACTTCCATTCTTACCTTCAATTTACCCAATTAATAACCATTGTTTCGTGTTCTGTCCTGTGTTGAAAGTTTTGTTCACCTCATCCAAAACTGATTGTAACATATCACCTCACCCAAAATGCGGGTATAAAATGAAAGCTGTTTAAATCATAGCGTAGTAAGAACTCTTAGTGTTTGCAGGTTATAGTTGTGTGTAAAATAAGTCATTGAAAATGTAATAAGTTATTACGAAACGCGTTCAAGTGTCGCGTCAGACTAGAAATAAAAATGAATTTTGGAGAATTAATTTTTCAATTACCATCAACAGTGAAAAGAAACATAAGAAATATTGAGAAAATTTGTGTTAGAATTATTAATCTTATTTTTTCGGTCATATTTAATAATATATGTCTACAGGAAAGACTGCTACCAAAATATACTAATATATATATATATATATATATATATATATATATATATATATATATATATATATATATATATATATATATATATATATATTATAATGTGTGTGGGTTGCCTGAGGGTTGACGTCACTATGACGTAATACTTTTAATGTGGGAAGAGGTACTGAATCCTGGTGAGGATATCACTTCTTGCATGTGAACATCTAGTGAGCAAGATATCGGAATGTATTCTGGGGACGGTTGGATTGTTTTATGATCAGTGATCAAGCTTTTTTTATTTTCTTTTTAGTGTGTGTATATTAGTTGGTTGTGCCTGCATGATCAAGGTGTTAGCTCTTGGGTCCCCCGCCTCTCTAACACCTGGTTGTCTAGTGTATATGGACTCCCAACCTATTTTCCTCTATTGTATCTAATACACATGTTGCTCTCTCTCTCTCTCTCTCTCTCTCTCTCTCTCTCTCTCTCTCTCTCTCTCTCTCACACACACACACACACACACACACACACACACACACACACACACACACCTATCCATCCATCCATCCATCCATCCTGGAGTACGCGGCCCCAGCATGGAGCCCGTACCTTGTCAAGCACAAGACGAAGCTGGAAAAAGGTATGCCACTAGGTAGTCCCAGAATAAGAGGCATGAGTTACGAGGAAGAGATGCGAGAAATGCACCTCACGACCCTGGAAGACAGAAGAGTAAGAGCCCCTCGACCAGCTCGTGTATCATTGAGCCCCTTGAATCCAACGATTTTTCCCTAACCAGCTTAGAGATGCTCAAAAATCATCATTTCAGAACGTATGTTACCTTTTGAGCCCAAATCGCCTATAGATAGAACCATTTAAGTCCGTCAATTAGTACCGTCAAACAGCCGGTCTATTGGCACTGTGGTCGCTCGTCCCTCCGGCAAGTACTTGTTTACACTTGGGCAGCAGAACACTTGAGTCTAACGTCAATGCACTTAACCAAGGTAAACACACCGACGCACTTCTCTCACTGTATGAAAAGGTCGGTCCAGAGGGAGACGCCTGTCTTCTTGTGAGGGTATGTGAGGTGAGGGTATGTGACGTGAGGGTATGTGAGGTGAGGGGTATGTGAGGTGAGGGTATGTGACGTGAGGGTATGTGAGGTGAGGGTATGTGAGGTGAGGGTATGTGAGGTGAGGGTATGTGAGGTGAGGGTATGTGACGTGAGGGTATGTGACGTGAGGGTATGTGAGGTGAGGGTATGTGAGGTGAGGGTATGTGAGGTGAGGGTATGTGAGGTGAGGGGTATGTGAGGTGAGGGGTATGTGAGGTGAGGGGTATGTGAGGTGAGGGGTATGTGAGGTGAGGGGTATGTGAGGTGACGGGTATGTGAGGTGACGGGTATGTGAGGTGACGGGTATGTGAGGTGACGGGTATGTGAGGTGAGGGTATGTGAGGTGAGGGGTATGTGAGGTGAGGGTATGTGAGGTGAGGGTGTGTGAGGTGAGGGTATGTGAGGTGAGGGTATGTGAGGTGAGGGTGTGTGTGGTGAGGGGTGTGTGAGGTAATTACCTAAGTGTAGTTACAGGATGAAAGCTACGCTCGTGGTGTCCCGTCTTCCCAGCACTCTTTGTCATATAACGCTTTGAAACTACTGACGGTCTTGGCCTCCACCACCACCTCACCTAACTTGTTCCAACCGTCTACCACTCTGTTTGCGAAAGTGAATTTTCTTATATTTCTTCGGCATCTGTGTTTAACTAGTTTAAATCTATGACCTCTTGTTCTTAAAGTTCCAGGTCTCAGGAAATCTTCCCTCTCGATTTTATCAATTCCTGTTACTATTTTGTATGTAGTGATCATATCACCTCTTTTTCTTGTGTCTTCTAGTTTTGGCATATTTAATGCCTCTAACCTCTCCTCGTAGCTCTTGCCCTTCAGTTCTGGGAGCCACTTAGTAGCATGTCTTTGCACCTTTTCCAGTTTGTTGATGTGCTTCTTAAGATATGGGCACCACACAACCGCTGCATATTCTAGCTTTGGCCTAACAAAAGTCGTGAACGATTTCTTTAGTATTTCTCCATCCATGTATTTAAAAGCAATTCTGAAGTTAGAAAGCGTGGCATAGGCTTCTCGCACAATATTCTTTATGTGGTCCTCAGGTGATAGTTTTCTATCTAGAACCACTCCTAGATCTTTCTTTATCAGAATTTTTTAAAGATTTCTCACATAATATATAGGTTATGTGGGGTCTCTGTTCACCTATTCCACATTCCATAACATGACATTTATTAACATCAAATTCCATTTGCCAAGTGGTGCTCCATATACTTATTTTGTCCAGGTCATCTTGAAGGGCATGACAATCATCTAGGTTTCTTATCTTCCCTATTATCTTAGCATCATCAGCAAACATGTTCATATAATTCTGTATACCAACTGGTAGAACATTTATGTAGACAAACATCACTTGTGCAAGAACTGAACCCTTTGGTACTCCACTTGTGACATTTCTCCAGTCCGATACATTGCCTCTGATCACTGCCCTCATTTTTCTATCAGTCAGAAAATTTTTCATCCATGTTAGAAGCTTACCTGTCATCCCTCCAATATTTTCCAGTTTTCAGAACAACCTCTTATGTGGAACTCTGTCGAAAGCCTTTTTTAAGTCCAGATAGATGCAGTCAATCCAACTATCTCTTTCCTGTAATATCTCTGTTGCTCGATCATAGAAACTGAGTAAATTCGATACACAGGATCTTCCAGATCGAAAACCATACTGTCTGTCTGATATTATATCATTTCTCTCCAGGTGTTCTACCCATTTAGTTTTAATTATTTTTTCCAATATTTTGACTATTACACTTGTCAATGATACAGGTCTATAATTGAGGGGGTCTTCCCTGCTTCCACTTTTGTAGATTGGAACTATGTTAGCCTTTTTCCATACATCAGCTACAACTCCTGTAAACAGGGATGCCTGAAAAATCAGTTGAAGTGGAATGCTGAGCTCAGGTGCACATTCTCTCAGAACCCATGGTGAAACTCCATCTGGACCAACTGCTTTGTTCTTATTTAGCTCCTTGAGCATTTTTTCCACTTCATCTCTAGACACCTCTATGTGCTCTATGTTGTTCTCTGGAATTCTTATTGTGTCTGGTTCCCTGAATATTTCATTTTGTACAAACACACTTTGGAACTTTTCGTTTAATGTTTCACACATTTCCTTTTCATTTTCCGTGAATCTATTTCCCATTTTCAACCTCTGAATATAATCCTTTACCTGCAATTTGTTGTTTATGAATTTATAGAATAGACCTGGTTCTGTTTTACATTTGTCTGCAATCCCTTTTACAAAATTTCTTTCTGCCTCTCTCCTCACTGCCGTGTAGTTGTTTCTCGCATCTTTGTATCGCTGGTATGTTTGGGGGTTTGGCCTCTTCCTGTATTGATTCCATTTTTGTGTCTTTTGGTCTCTGGCCCTCTCACAATTTCTGTAGAACCAATCCTGTGAGGGGTGTGTGAAGTGAGGGTATGTGAGGCGAGGGGGACTCCTCCCTCTTCCAAGTTTCAGCCCCGCTCCTGTGCCAGGTAAGTCCATCACGGAGTAGTAAGTCCATTCCCAGTAGCTGAATCTTAAACAACAACAACATTCTCCCTCTTAGGAAGTACCTAAGAGGCAGGAGTCAAAGCCTCACTAAGAGAAAGATATCAGAGTGGAGGGAGGGAGAGAGAGAGAGAGAGAGAGAGTGTGTGTACTCACCTATTTGTACTCGCCTATTTGTGCTTGCGGGGGGTTGAGCTTTGGCTCTTTGGTCCCGCCTCTCAACTGTCAATCAACTGGTGTACAGATTCCTGAGCCTACTGGGTTCTATCATATCGTGTGTGTGTGTGTGTGTGTGTGTGTGTGTGTGTGTGTGTGTGGAGTACCACAGGAGGAGACAAACAACAGACACACTCACAGGAAAGATTTAAACATGGATGACAAACTAATGGGAAGAACCAAAAAGACAGGAGAGACTAAAGTGGTAAACGGACCACATTAGAAATGAGCTAAAGTAAGATTCTAGGAAAACAAAAAAAAAAAAACTCCAGAAACAAAGGCAAGGAAAGGCAAAGGGCGTATCTGCGCGAGGGAACACAATAGGACTTCAAAGACTTCATAGTATGACGTCTGATGTCCGCGTAAGACGGGAAGACACTCATTATAGCTACTTCCTCCACGCTGTCACTACAGCTGCTGTCATCACCGTCCCGGTCTACAGCGTTGGCCGACAGTCTGGTGGTCAGAGTGACGTCAGACTACATGATTACCGGATGGTACGAGAAGCGAATGGGTGACCGTCTTGTGCACGCTCTGAGTGGCAATGGTCAACGAGGGAAGACTCGCTTGATGTCTCCGACACATTGCAAGGATTAAGAAAACAAAAGAAACGAAAGAAATGCACAGTATCTAATGTTAGGGCGCCTGTCAGCTGAGTGGACAGCGCTTTGGATTCGTAGTCCTGAGGTTCCGGGTTCGATCCCCGGTGCAGGCGGATACATAGGCAAAAAGTTGTTCACTCTGATGCGCCTGATCACCTAGCAGTAAATAGGTACCTGGGAATTAGACAGCTTTACTGGCTGCTTCCTGGGGGTGTGTAACGAAAAGGAGGCCTGGTCGAAGACCGGGCCGCGGGGACGCTAAGCCCCGAAATCATCTCAAGATAACCTCAAGAAGACAACCTAACGGAGGTACTGTGTAGGGAACGTAGCCCTGCACATCTACTACTGAGCCAGATAGAGTATCACCATGGATGTTAGAAGAAGCAGCACAGGCCCTCAGCATACCTCTAGCACTAATCTTTAATGCGTCACTTACACGGAGGAATAAAACCGCTGCTGGAACAGGGCAAATGCATTACTAATCTACAAGAAAGGAGATAAAGAGGAGATAGAAAGTTAACTACAGACCAGTGTCGCTCACAAGCATCCCTTGCAAGGTACTCGAGAGAACTATAAGGCCAAGACTAGTTGCACACCCAGTAGTAGTAGTTAGTAGTTTTAGATTCAGCTACTCAGAACAAAAGTTCCAAGTAGCACGGGCTATGGTGAGCCCGTAGTGGACTTACCTGGCACAGGAGCGGGGCTGTGGCACACCCAGAAATAATTTGGGTTGAAATTAAACAACAACACAGCTTTAGGGAAGGGAAATCATGTCTGACGAACCTCCTGGAGTTTTAGGATAAGGTAACGAAAATAAGGTAAGACACAGAAGGCTAGGTAGATTGCATATTTCTGGACTGCCAAAAAGCCTTTGATACAGTACTGTACTACACAGAGGGTTACTATACGAACTTGAGAGGTAGACGGGCGTAGACGGAGACGCACTATCATGGGTAAGGAATTACCTGACGGAGTGACAGTGAGGGGCGAGGAGTCTAACAAGTGGAGTAACGTGGCGGAGTGCCTCAAGGATCGGTGCTGGGACCCATATTATTCCTCATTTATGTAAATGACTTGACTGCAGGAGTTGAGTTTTTTATCTCAATATTTGCAGATGATGCAAAACTAATGAGGAGGGTTGAGACAGATGAGGTTTGTAAGATTCTCCAGGATGACTTGAACAGGTGGCAGAGCTGGTCCGAGAAATGGCTGCTAGAGTTCAACACTAGCAAGTGCAAGGTGATGGAAATGGACACAGGAGCCAGAAGACCGAAAGGCCAATATACGATGAAGGAAAACTACCTCCCTATAACGACTAGACAAAAGACCTGAGAGTGGACACCAAACACCAAACCTAACTCCAGAGGCTCATAAATAGAATACCATCAGCCGCATACTCCACTCTGGCAAAAGTCAGAACATCATTCAGAAACTTGAATAAGGAGGCTTTTAGATCACTGTATACCGCCCATGTGAGGCCAGTCTTAGAGTATGTCGCCCCATCGTGGAACCTCCATCTTAAAAAACACATAAGAAAGCTAGAAGAGGTGCAGAATTTTGCAACGAGACTCGTCTCAGAGCTGCGAGGGATGAGGTACGAAGACAGACTGATGGAACTAAACCTGACCACGTTAGAAAGGAGGCGGGAGAGGGGAGACATGATACAGATGTATAAAATACTTACAGGTACTGCCAAGGTGGAAACAGGAAATATTTACAATGAATACCAACAGACCAAGGGGACACGGGTGGAAGCTGGAGACTCAGATGTGTCATAGAGATGTTAGAAAGGTTTCTTTTAGCGTGCGGGTAGTGAGTAAATGGAATGACCTGAAGGAGCAGGTTGTAAAGGCTAACTCCATTCATAACTTTAAAAGCTGGTATGGTAGGGAAATATGTCAGGCGACATTGTATTAGACAGACCCAGCTTTTCTAGCCTTTAGTTAAGAGCTAAAACTAGATCCTGCAGGCACAAATAGGTGAGTACACACACACACACACACACACACACACACACACACACACACACACACACACACACACACACACACACACACACACACACACACACAGTATGCGGTATGAGTATGCGGCTCCAGCATGGAGTCCATATCTAGTCAAGCATAAGACTAAACTGGAAAAGGTTCAAAGGTTTGCCACCAGACTAGTACCCGAGCTGAGAGGTATGAGCTACGAGGAGAGACTACGGGAATTAAACCTCACTTCGTTGGAAGACAGAAGAGTTAGGGGGGATATGATCACCACATTAAAGATTCTCAAGGGAATCGACAGGGTTGATAAGGACAGGCTATTTAACACAAGGGGCACACGCACTAGGGGACACAGGTGGGAACTGAGTGCCCAAATGAGCCAAAGAGATATTAGAAAGCACTTTTTTAGTGTCAGAGTGGCTGACATATGGAATGCATTAGGAAGTGATGTGGTGGAGGCTGACTCCATACACAGTTTCAAGTGTAGAGCCCAATAGGCTCAGGAACCTGTACACCTGTTGATTGACGGTTGAGAGGCGGGACCAAAGAGCCAGAGCTCAACCCCCGCAAGCAGAACTAGGTGAGTACAACTAGGTGAGCACACACACACACACACACACACAACAAAGGGGATAGACAGGAGGCACTGAACTACAGGCCAGTGTCCCTAACCGGCATACCATGCAAGCTGATGGAGAAGATTGTGCGAAGAAAGCTAGTGGAACATCTGGAGCGAAGGAACTTTGTAACACAGCATCAACATGGGTTCAGGGATGGCAGGTCCTGCCTCACAGGGTTACTTGAATTCTACGACCAGGCAACAAAAATAAGGCAAGAAAGAGAAGGGTGGGCAGACTGCATATTTTTGGATTGTCAGAAAGCCTTGGATACAGTACCACACAAGAGGCTAGTGAAAAAGCTGGAGATGCAGGCTGGAGTGAAAGGGAAGGTACTCCATTGGATAAAGGAGTACCTAAGCAACAGGAGACAACGAGTCTGTGTGAGGGGTGAGGTCTCAGATTGGCGAGACATTACAAGTGGAGTCCCGCAGGGGTCAGTCCTTGGACCTATACTGTTTCTGGTATATGTAAATGATCTCCCAGAGGGTATAGATTCGTTTCTTTCAATGTTTGCCGATGATGCAAAAATTATGAGGAGGATTGAAACAGAGTACGATAGTAGGAGGCTACGAGATAACCTAGACAGACTGAGTGAATGGTCCAACAAATGGCTGTTGAAGTTCAACCCGAGTAAATGCAAAGTAATGAAACTAGGCAGTGGAAACAGGAGGCCAGACACAGGATACAGAATAGGAGATGAAGTACTTAATGAAACAGAGAAAAGATCTAGGAGTTGATATCACACCAAACCTGTCTCCTGAAGCCCACATAAAAAGAATAACGTCTGCGGCATATGCGAGGCTGGCTAACATCAGAACAGCGTTCAGGAACCTGTGTAAGGAATCATTCAGAATCTTGTACACCACATATGCAAGACCAATCCTGGAATATGCGGTCCCAGCATGGAGCCCGTACCTTGTCAAGCACAAGACGAAGCTGGAAAAAGTCCAAAGGTATGCTACTAGACTAGTCCCAGAACTAAGAGGCATGAGTTACGAGGAAAGGCTGCGGGAAATGCACCTTACGACAATAGAAGACAGAAGAGTAAAGGGGGGACATGATCACAACCTACAAAATCCTCAGGGGAATCGACCAGGTAAACAAGGATAAACTATTCAACACTGGCGGGACGCGAACAAGGGGACACAGGTGGAAACTGAGTACCCACATGAGCCACAGAGACGTAAGAAGGAACTTTTTCAGTGACAGAGTAGTTAACAGATGGAATGCATTAGGCAGTGATGTGGTGGAGGCTGACTCCATACACAGTTTTAAATGTAGATATGATAGAGCCCAGTAGGCTCAGGAATCTGTACACCTGTTGATTGACAGTTGAGAGGCGGGACCAAAGAGCCAAAGCTCAACCCCCGCAAGCTCAAATAGGTGAGTACAAATAGGTGAGTACACACAGGAGGCCTGTGGCTGAGGGGACAACGCTTGGGACTCGTAATCCCAGGGTCCGGGTTCGATCCCGACGCCGGCGGAAACAGGTGGGCAGAGTGTCTTTCACCCTGATGCCCCCCCCCCCCCATGTTACCTAGCAGTAAATAGGTACCTTGGAGTTAGACAGCTGTTACGGGCTGCTTCCTGGGGATGTGCGTGCGTGCGTGTGCGTGTAGACTCGTGGCTACGCAACACCATCGGGCAATCTCCGGTGACGTCACTTGCCAGCCCCCTCCCCCGCCCCGGGAAGAAGGGGACTACTTCTCGCCGTTATCTTCAAACTACAGTTTGCGTTAAGATGGCGAGTTATCACCAACCCCCTCTGACGCAACTTACAACCCCCGCCCCCCCCCCCTTCCCCCTCACCCACCAACGTGGTGACATCACTAAGCACGTGGTTTGTGCATGATTCAAAGTGTGTGCGCCACTTACTCAGTCCACTCAGTCCACTTACTTTCTCCCCGTCCCATCCCAAATCCTTATCCCTTCCAAGTGCTATATAGTCGTAATGGCTTGGCGCTTTCTCCTCATAACTCCCTTACTCAGTCCAGTTAAGCACCGTTGGGTCGGGCCAGTACTGGAGAGGGTGACCTTGTGGAAAGCCTCAAACCTGGCCCCAGGATGTATCTCTAGAAGCCTAAGTCGTGTATATAGATAATGTCTTTGGAACAAATCGCAATACAGGAGGGTATCTTATGGACCATATAACCAGAAGGTGTTGTAGGGACAGAACCCACGTATAGTGTACACTTTATATCTATATATAAATATATATTTATATAGTATTGTAGTCGGGTGAATTTAAGACCCAAGGTAGCTCCATCAAGGTCACTATAGGAGTTGACAGACATATGTTCGTTTCGACCAGACAGACAGACAGACACAGACACTTTAAGGAGACCTGACCATGCCAAACACCACGTGGATATGCCAAACGGGAATCGAACAAGTAACGTGACTGAAAGAGACGCAGAGTAACAGTCACGTGGCTGGTGAGAGTAAGTCACCTTAATGTTACTGGAAGACAGTCGCTGTAACGCCAACGGAACAGTAACACAGTAACGTGACCGGGGGGGGGGGGGAGGGGGACCAAAACACAATCACATTAGAATCCTGAAGACTAAACATTTACCTGTACTTTACCTGTGGGTTACCAAGAGTTCTTCTACTTCCCAATTCCTGTGCGTGTGCGTGTGTGCGCGCGTGTGCGTGTGTGCGCGCGTGTGCGTGTGTGCGCGCGTGCGCGTCTGCGTGCAGAGGTCAACAGTACACACACATGCCTGTGTCATCTGTGGCTACAGGCGGCCCCAGAGCTAAAGCCCGGCGCCGCCAGCTAGGGGACTCACCCCTCACCTTGGCCCCTGTTGTTGAGCAGACAAGGTCATGATTTTATATTATTTTGATTAATATCTTTTGAATTGATATTAAAATATTATTTTTATTTTGGAGAGAGAGAGAGAGAGAGAGAGAGAGAGAGAGAGAGAGAGAGAGAGAGAGAGAGAGAGAGAGAGAGAGAGAGGGGGGCTTGCACAAGGTGATACACATACACAATTCAAGGCACCGCCTCTGTAAGGCCTGTCATGCAATATGTCAGTATGACACACATGTGACAGACTTCCCGTCAACCCCACAGCCTCCTGTCCATCCTTCTGTGGTTCCCCATGACACTGGTCACGGGGAACCCGTCAAACGTCCTCTACTGGACGTTGGTGTTTCCTCCCTTCCTGTCCTTTCCACTTGACCTACAGTGTGGAGCCCCTTCCGTTGCGAATATTTCCCCTCCCTGCTGGGTGGGAATGGCGTCTACAAGAGCCATCCCGCCCCTCTTGTGGGGAGTGCTCTTGTGGATGCCATCCCCCCCACGAGGGTGGCTGCCACGTGGGCACCACCGCCGTGGTTGGCTACCATCGTAGATGTCTTCCTCCTGGGCTGCTCTCTCGTGGGAATGTCAAGGAATACGTAAACATCTTGTAAACATCGCAATTCATCATCTTAATCCACGAAAAACTCCGACACACACACACACACACACCCACACACACACACACACACACACACACACAGATTCGGACGTAGGTTCGAATCCTCGTCACGGCCCTTGTGGATTTGTTCATTTGATGCATCACGCAATTGTGATTTTCTGTGTGTAGTGTAAGGGTGGAGACAGACTCCCTACACCGTTTCAAATGTAGATTTGATAGAGCCCAATAGGCTCCAGAATCTGTACACCAGTTGATTGACAGGCGGGACCAAAGAGCCACAGCTCAACCCCCGCAAGCACAGCTACGTGTGTTTTAATCAACGTATCATAATTAACTTTAAGTCACCGTTGATAACGTCGATTATGTGTTACAACAACGACGTTTGACCTGTTATGCCCTGGGGGTTACCCAACTAATGTAAGGGAATTATTTATCGGTGCTTACCTTAGGGTGATTGTGTAGGCGTGAAGGGCTATAGTCGGCTCAGTCTGGTCCCTAGTCTTGAAGCATGAACCCTGCGCCCTGGGCCCCTTACGGATCTTACAGAAGGAGAGAAGTGACCTCACGGCAAGTGTGCGAGGAGATAAACAGATGATAAATAGAACCAACATTTACCGATTTGCTGCTATCTAAGGAGCAAGAGGTAGTGAATCAACTGATTAAACTGGACGTCAACCAGGCTGTTGGACCAGACCAGTAGCCGTCGTGGCCAGAACGAGAGGCAGGTGTGGGTGTACCATTACTTTATACATAACGAACCGTTGGTGAACGGAGGTTTCCTGGACGCCAGAAGAAACTGGACCATTTGGGATCAGAATTCCAGTAAGGAG
This sequence comes from Procambarus clarkii, assembly GCF_040958095.1. NCBI lineage: Eukaryota > Metazoa > Arthropoda > Malacostraca > Decapoda > Cambaridae > Procambarus > Procambarus clarkii. The sequence goes on from NC_091235.1 coordinate 5,683,310, forward strand.
ACACAGGCAGGAGACACAGGCAGGAGACACAGGCAGGAGACACAGGCAGGAGACACAGGCAGGAGGCTCAGGCAGGAGGCTCAGGCAGGAGGCTCAGGCAGGAGGCTCAGGCAGGAGGCTCAGGCAGGAGGCTCAGGCAGGAGGCTCAGGCAGGAGGCTCAGGCAGGAGACACAGGCAGGAGGCTCAGGCAGGAGGCTCAGGCAGGAGGCTCAGGCAGGAGGCTCAGGCAGGAGGCTCAGGCAGGAGGCTCAGGCAGGAGGCTCAGGCAGGAGACACAGGCAGGAGACACAGGCAGGAGACACAGGCAGGAGACACAGGCAGGAGACACAGGCAGGAGGCTCAGGCAGGAGGCTCAGGCAGGAGGCTCAGGCAGGAGACACAGGCAGGAGGCTCAGGCAGGAGGCTCAGGCAGGAGGCTCAGGCAGGAGGCTCAGGCAGGAGACACAGGCAGGAGACACAGGCAGGAGACACAGGCAGGAGACACAGGCAGGAGACACAGGCAGGAGACACAGGCAGGAGACACAGGCAGGAGACACAGGCAGGAGACACAGGCAGGAGACACAGGCAGGAGACACAGGCAGGAGGCTCAGGCAGGAGGCTCAGGCAGGAGGCTCAGGCAGGAGGCTCAGGCAGGAGGCTCAGGCAGGAGGCTCAGGCAGGAGGCTCAGGCAGGAGGCTCAGGCAGGAGGCTCAGGCAGGAGGCTCAGGCAGGAGGCTCAGACAGGAGGTTCTTTATTACACACCAAAGTCACTGACGTGCTTTCCCTGCTAAGTACCGGAGAAAGTAATTAGAGGGTTTGTCGGACATTTTGTCTGGGCAAATATCATAACTCGGAGACAACAGGTGTTCAGTGATGAACCTTTTAGAGTGCTGTAACAACAATGACCGAGCCACGGAAGGAGAAACAAGACACACTGGATTGTATCTTAAACTGTGAAAACGCCCTCGACACTGTCTCCCACAACAGTGATACACGAAATTGGGAAGCAGATTAGAACTGAAAATACTACTAGATTGGGTTTAGAGAGTGTCTAATAGACGGGAGTCAGAGAGGTATAGCGAAAAATAATGCCCGAGTGAAGGAACGATGTAAATGGGATCGAAGAGTCCTCTGCTTCTGATGATTGATTGATTGATAAAGATTAAGCCACCCAAGAGGTGGCTTAATACACAGCCTTAATACACAATACAGCCTCGCTCCTGTGCCAGGTAAGTCCACTACGGGCTCACCATAGCCCGTGCTACTTGGAACTTTTGTTCTGAGTAGCTGAATCAAAAACAACCACCACCACCACCAAGAGGTGGCACGGGCATGAATAGCCCGTAAGTGTTACTCTGCTCCTGAAACCTGACAGTTTCTTAAACACGCGAATTGTCTTCCCGAGCAAGTGAGACCTCAGGACATTACTTGCAGATATGGAACTGTAAGGTCAAGGTCTGTAGAAGACTGCAAGGGTCTACAGGACCCAAACAAGCTACAATCTCAAAGAAATGATTACTGTAGTTGAGGCCACTTCAAGTGTATTACATATTGTATATGTGTATAGTATATGTATAACACAGAGCTCAGCATGTATTCCAGTCATACACAGCACAGAAGCACAGAAGCTGAACCTAACCCCTCTAAAAGAAATAATATACAGATGAGATATGATCGCAATGTTCAAGATACCTAGAGAAACAAATTAAGTGGACATTAAGAGAAAGGAGATCGAGGTAATATATTAGGAAACAAGTAAATACGAATTAGTCTGAGAAATGTAGGAAAATGCCGTATTCAGTTCGGTTGATTAAGAAACGGAACTTGCGTGAAGGAGACGCTACGGAAGCCACCTCAATGTACATCTTCAAGAACAAATATGACAACTTTAGAACGTTAGAAAATGCAAAAAACAAAACATAAGTTTTTTTATTTATTCAAGATTTCTGACATTCTTGTATGAATGTACAGCAACAGGAATGCTTGGCTCAGGAGCTAGATCTAGCTTCCTTCGACTCGGCGTGGCAGGCAAGCATTCCCACACACCAGTCCCAGGAGAGAGAGCGAGTCTATCTCAGGAACCATCAGTACCTCCTACTGAAAGTTGAGACGGCGCCCAGACCCCTGTGTCCAGGGAATTCCGCTTTCGGGATCGGAATTTTTATGCTGTAGTGACGCCATGTTGTATATCCCCCCCCCCACCCCTCCCATCCGGGATGTGCTGTCTCTCTGTCTGTCTGTCTGACCTTTTAAAATGTGTCTGGCATCTACTACGTTTGTCAGTTACCGTCTGACAGCTATAATAGTTCTATCTGACTAGCTGTTTTCATAGAAATTTCTGTTTCTATGTCAACCAGTATTTAGAACTTCTCATCAACAGCGTACGCGCAGCCTCCCGCGCGTAGGTCCGAACACAGTACGTCAGTGATCACATGCTGCCACATATACGCACGAACACGACGGTTTAAGATACGCGCTCACGAACGCTCGTACCCAGAACGCAAGCAAGACAGTGTGATCAACCCTACCTTAGCTGCGCCAAACAAGCTCTTCAATCACCTTCCTTGGTTGATTGTTCAATAAATCTCTGAACTCTAAATAAATACAAATAAATACACACAGAAATCACAATAGCGTGATGCACCAAATGAACAATTAAGGCAGCGTCTGGGATGCTCTCAGACGTAGGTTCGAATCCTCGTGACGGCCCTTGTAGATTTGTACAAATAGTTTATTAGGGTAAAAGTACATGTATATCGTGTTACACAAGCAGAATGTTGGATAGTATATACTAGTATATACTATGCCTTATAGCCCATAATACATACAGCGTTTCGGGCCTTGTGTGTTTATCATATCTCTAATGCTGTCCTTGGAGGATAGAATTACATGTATTTATGCTGGTTAGCACTGTAAATATGCGGCCACGTCTGTGGTAGAAAATAATAATAATAAAGTTCATCTTTCATAGCTTCCAACTTCATAAACTCCCAACATAAGAAAATCGACTAAAAGTTAATTGAATTATGTTATTGTTTGTTTGTTTCCAATCGTACGACAATTTATTTTTATTTACAACCGGAATATAAACATTTATAAATGTATATGCAAAGGCATAATGTTGCAGATTGTAGTCTCTTGTGACTGACCCCGTGTACTGCTCCTTCACACGTGGTGGGAGACTGAGAGCCCCTGGTGCGTCGTCTGCCGGGGTTACATGTTCCCATCACTGTGTATAAAGTACATATGGAAGCTGATCGGAATTGCATTTCACCTTTGTAAATGCACATTAATGACACTTCGAACACTTTATGTAGGGCATACGTAAATGTGTGTATCTATGTATTTACGTATGTAGGTTAGCTTAACATTTTAAAAGCACCGAATCACCTTCTGTGGTTGATTGTTCAATAAATCCCTGAACTAATATGTTTAACTGATCTCCAACCCTGTCCATGGAGGACAGAAGAAAATGTATATATGCTGGTTAGCATTGTAAATGTGTGGCCACGTTTGTGGTAAAAATTAATAATAATAATAAAAAGAAAAAAACTGCTTTAGGGCCCCCAGTGAGCGTCGTCTGCCGGGGTTACACGTTCCCATCACTGCCGAAGCACGTAAAAAAAATAAGTTGTGAGCACTCAACAAAACAGGGCAGCAGAGCAGCGCACACGGCTTAGAGACCAACAGAATTGGAACAGATACCTGGCAAACCTGGCAACATCTGTTGCCAGGTTTAATACCCAAAGCGAATGAGTAGCGTCAGGAATGTCAACCCACTTGAGAATCTCTCCAGATGTGCAAATTGTCAAACTCTTAATGACAAATTTAACCTCGTAGAATACTGCACAGACCCTTGAGAAACAGCCCACTGAAGCCTCCCAATGCTGCCCCCAACTTGGTGTGAGGTGCAGATCTCCTTGACAGCAAGGATCCTCAGGACGCCTCGAGAGATCCTTCAGATCCTGTTATTTGCTGGCAAACGATCCTTCAGATCCTTCAGAAGATCCTTCTGATCCTTCAGATCCTTCAGATCCTTCAGAAGATCCTTCTGATCCTTCAGATCCTTCAGATCCTTCAGAAGATCCTTCTGATCCTTCAGATCCTTCAGATCCTTCAGAAGGAGAGCTCCTTCAGATCCTTCAGAAGATCCTTCTGATCCTTCAGATCCTTCAGATCCTTCAGAAGATCCTTCTGATCCTTCAGATCCTTCAGATCCTTCAGAAGGAGAGCTCCTTCAGATCCTTCAGAAGGAGAGATCCTTCAGATCCTTCAGAAGATCCTTCTGATCTTCAGATCCTTCAGAAGGAGAGATCCTTCAGATCCTGTTATTTGCTGGCAAACGCAGGCGACAAAACATATACCAAAAACAATCGTATACGAATCCACAGTCGCGGGTGAGGCTTGAACCCGCGTTACGTGGTGGCTCTCTGGTCAGGCACTAGTCTGCTTAGAGCATTCGCAGGTTCGATCCCAGTTCGTCCCTCTTCATAAATATTGGCCAAATAAATGCTCGTCAATCCAGCTGCCCGCCACATTTATTTATCAATAAAAACTACTTCACAAACGACGATATTCGAACTTTTTCGAACAGTGCTTTGCTCAAATCGAAAGTTCGAATCGCACCTCTTAATTACGTCGACCCTTGTTTCATGTGTAAATAATTACCAACCTAACCTGAACACATACTTTGGTCTGCAGGAGCAAAGAGCCAGAACTCAATCCCCACAAGCGCAACTAGGTTATCTTGAGATGATTTCGGGGCTTTATTGTCCCCGCGGCCCGGTCCTCGATCAGGCCTCCACCCCCAGGAAGCAGCCCGTGACAGCTGACTAACACCCAGGTACCAATTTTACTGCTAGATAACAGGGGCATAGGGTGAAAGAAACTCTGCCTATTGTTTCTCGCCGGCGCCCGGAATCGAACTCGGGACCACAGGATCACAAGTCCATGGTGCTGTCCGCTCGACCGACCGGCTCCCTGTGAGCAGATAACCTAACCCAGGCTTGACGATACGAAAAATATAAATGCATAATAATATTAATTTACAATTGGGAAAATACCGATTTTGAATACAAAGTTTGTTAATATAGATGGGTGTTTCTTTGGGGCTGACCGGTGCTTGGACGAGCATAGCCTTGGGAGGGGGTGAGAGCCCGTCCTCGTCAACACCAGCCCGTCCTCGTCAACACCCGCCCGTCCTCGTCAACACCAGCCCGTCCTCGTCAACACCAGCCCGTCCTCGTCAACACCAGCCCGTCCTCGTCAACACCAGCCCGTCCTCGTCAACCAGCCCGTCCTCATCAACCAGCCCGTCCTCATCAACCAGCCCGTCCTCGTCAACCAG